>NC_142037.1:55814707-56117737 GCF_982192425.1 Myodes glareolus | reverse complement strand
GTTCTCTGGACAGAGGAGAGGGTGCCTGAACCGGCCTTGGCCCATAACCATACTGATGAATATTTTGCTTATCACCATAGATCCTTCATCTGGCGATGGATGGCGATACAGACGGAGACCCACATTGGAGCACCGGACTGAGCCCCCCAAGGTCCAAATGAGGAACAGAAGGACGAAGAAAATGACGAAGGACTGCGAGGGATGCTATCAACCACTGATACAAGGGGACGGATCTAATGAGAGTTTACCAAGGCCAGTTGGACTGCGACTGAACGAGCACGTGATCCAACCAGATTCTCTGAATGTGGCCGGATTCTCTGAATGTGGTTGGCCCGGAGTCTTTCTGAGAAGCCATTGACAATGACACTGGGACTAGTTTCCTCTGCATATACTGGATTTTTGGGATCCAGTCTGTTTGGATACTCACCTTCCTGGACCTGGAGGGAGGGGGGAGGAACTTGAACTTCCCACAGGGCTTGAAACCCTGACTGCCCTTAGGGACAAAGAGGGAGGAGGAGAGGGGGGGGAGTGGGAGGGTGTTGGGAAGAGGGGCGTAAATGGAAACTTTTATAATTTAATAAAATTACTTTAAGAAAAAAGAATTAAGAAGAATAGATTCAGGTACAAATTTTTGCTTTGACTGGTGTTTCCCATACCTGCTTTCATGAGAGTTCTTTTAAGATTATGTCCAATTTTCTCAATGGAAGTTACTCTAAGCAGTCAACACATGAAATCTTCCCTATATATTTATCCTCATATCATGAATTAAGGATTTTGTTTTGTTACACCTTTCTAATAGCATATAGTTTTCAAGTCATACAACTGTGACCAAATTAATTCAAAGAGCACTTGAAACTTAAGGCTATTCGCTTTTGTTTTTGTTTTTGACAAAAGGAAATCTATATGTTTTTTCATAGACAATGTTCCTATAAGTATCCTGTGGGGGGAAAAAAAACCTATCTTCTTTAATCCTATGGCACAAAATACCTACAAAATACCTCGGAGACATACTCAGCAAATCAAAAAGTATTTTTAAACTAATTAGAGATATCTTAGATGTTACATGTAATTTCCAAATATGTTGTTAAATTTTTCCAGTGCATTAAGTTACTTGA
This sequence comes from Myodes glareolus, assembly GCF_982192425.1. Taxonomy (NCBI): domain Eukaryota; kingdom Metazoa; phylum Chordata; class Mammalia; order Rodentia; family Cricetidae; genus Myodes; species Myodes glareolus. Next base: position 56,116,622 of record NC_142037.1, on the reverse strand, counting down.
AAAGTATAATGCTGGTATTCCCAACAATGATCTTGATTTCCTTTCTTATGTGGTCTCTCCTCCCTCTCTTCAACTAAGCACCATGAGTTCAGCCCAGTGCTTGCCTTTGAATCACTGAATCTATTTCCATCAGTTAATGGATATAGGTTCTCCAATGACAATTAGGGTTGTCACTAATCTGATTACATGGAAAGGCCCGTTTTGTGCAGCCAGGAATGAACAAGTTGACCGCAGTTTTCTCTTATTAAACATATCCTTTGCCTTACAGTAGCTTCTCAGTTTCAGGAAGTTCTACTTATTAATTGTTGTTCTCAGTGTCTGTAATACTGGCATTATATTTAGGAAGGGGTCTCCTGTCCACATGTGTTCAAGGCTACTTCCCACTTTCTCTTCTGTAAGTTCAGAGTGAGTGGATTAATCGTGACTTCCTTGATCCATTTAAATCTGAGTTTTGTGCATGGTAATAGATACGGATCTATTCGCATTCTTCTTTATGTCGACAGGAAGTTCATCCAGCAAAATTTGTTGAGAATGTTTTCTGTTTTCCATTGCACAATTTTGGCTTTTTTCTAAAAATTTGGTGTTCATCATTGTGTGAATTAAGGTCCGGGTCTTTGATTTGATTCCATTATACCAAGTTGTTTTTAGTACGATAGCTCTATACTGCAGTTTAAAGTGAGGGATAGTGATGTCTCCAGAAGTTCCCATATTGTACAAGATTGTTTTGGCTATCCTGGGTGATATCCTGACTATCCTACTGAAAGTGTTTATCAGTTGTAGAAGTTTCCCAGTAGAGTTTTTGGGGGTCACTTATTTATACTATCATGTGATCTTCAAATAGGATGAGGGAGGTTGGAATGGGAAAAGAGAAGGGACTGGAAACTAGGGCTAGTATGTAAAATGAAAAAAATAATTGAAGAAAGGTATACATAGTACTCATCTTTCCTCCTTTAAAATGAATAGCCATTCCTATTTTGATTGCCCTTTCTCCTTTTTGCTGGATATCTGAGATTCCAAGTGTAAATGATCTTTGGAACTTAAAATAGCCTATATTCAGCATCATTGAGTTTAGGAATTTACTACAAATTAAGTGTTCTGGCAATGTACCTAACTACCAATTACCTCAGGCATTTTTAAAAGTCAACATAAAGTGGAAAGATCATGTATTATATTACTTATCTTAGAAAGTATATAATAGAAAGTATATGATACTTTCTAAGAAATAAAAACGGGTGTTTTCCCCTGACTTTCACTAGACCTTTATATCCTCCTGACTAAAGAGTGTACTGCGGCTGTATATCAATACTGTGGTATCATTTTCACAAAACACTGTGTTAAATTTCCTTACTGGCTATTTTCTGTTTTATTCCTCTGTCCTCAGTATTAGTTAGACACTTCTGTAGCTTTGATGCTTGGAATAAGAGAAAAAGTGATTAAAAATTGTGTATGTAAAATTGCATATTCCAAGTAAAATTGGTTTTAAGTCAGGATTTATATATATATCAATGATTTTATTTTATTAAAATTGAGAAGTTATTTAGTCACCTTTTTTTTTCTTTCAGAGAATCTAAAACATGGGCAGGTGATTACCTAGTGGTTAATTGTTAATCACTTACAATCCCAAATGTCTTTTTAGTACCATCATTTCATTTCAGAAGATTCTTTAAAATGTCAATTAACACAGTTTGCCAGGAAAGGAAGAAAATTTTCATATTCTCATTACTTTATTTAATCTCTTCATGGATTGCATTCTATATTCACTTCAAATGCGTTTTGGTGATGACATGTAGACACACAGTCTCAAGAGACTTTTTCTCCATGTCCTAGTAACCCTTGTATTTGGCTGTGCAGTCTTTTATTACTTTAAGGATTGCAGTTTCTGAATCAGAGATACCTATGGCATGAAAATCACGGGTTGCCCTCCAGGGACTTGTCATACTTTATTTAGCTCAAACATAGACTTAGAAACCTGGAAAGTGGACTGTATTTGGCAGCTTAGTACTTTTTTTGTAAGTAGTAAAGTTCAGGCTATCAAAGAATGTTTCAGTTAGACAATTATATAACACAATATGTGACCTTTACAAGAAAATTCAGAATGGGAAATCTATGCTGAGGGTTTCTCTCCTGTTGGCATACACTCTCAGTGCTCTTTGCTTCCTTTCTTTAGCACAGAGTTATAACAGAAAAACAGCCTGTTTATATGTCAAACATATGTTTTATATCATTCTATATAGAATTTTAACATGGCAAAAATATTAATGTTTGTTTTACCTTACCAAATTACTCGAAGAAACTATAGCTTAATGTTTTTTTGTTACACAGAGAAGTCTGCAATTAAAGATCTACTCGGAATGACTGTCACTAAGTTGATGGTTCTTTTCCTTTGACTGTTACGAGATTGATGGCTTTTTTTCCTTTGTCCTTTGAAAGATGAGAAACTAAGATATAAAAGAAATGTAGGTTATGTTGTGCCCAGATTACGATCCCCAGAGAGAGACCACCAGAGAGGCCCAGAATGTAATAAGCAACGTTTAATCAGCATAATACAAATATGTTTGGAACTCATCTCCATCCCCGTTACAACAAGGTAGAGAGGAGTTCTACCTCCTCGGTGGGGTAAGCTTTTAGAGGCATAACTACAAAGAGAATCTTTGAAGATGCTTTGGAATGGGTACAAGAACTTTTGCTCCCTCCCATTCTGCTAAGTCAGCTTTTTTCTTGTTTTTAGAGCAAGACCACTCTTGTTGAGTTAGGCCATCTTTATCAGCCTGTACCAGGTGGCTGGCTGGGCTGAGCTAAGTGACCTTGTGCTCAGAATATCCTGGGTGGGGGAGGGGAAGACTATCTTCCTGGGAAAACATTCTGCTAGGAAATTTCTTCTTTCCCCTTTGAGAATAAGGGTGAGGGTCCCACAGGCTATACTAAATAAAGGAAGTTAGTCAGCTCACTGGCTAATGAAAGACATACTTGATTAAGCAGATTTGGGCTAATCTTAAAGAAAATAGTTCAGTCAGATTTCATAAACATAAATTAAATGTATCAAGTATTGAACATACATATATGCATATATATTAAGTTTTGATTGTTATTCAGTTGTTCTCTCTATTTTTAAGCTTATTGACTTTCCTACCATCTATTTTATTTGGTTGTATTTTTCTAAGTAATTTTTTAATTCTTAGAAATTTCTCACAATATATTTTTATCATATTTACCTTCCCCCTACTCCTTTCAGATCTACCATCACTTCGGTAACCATTGAAACTTATGTCTCCTTTTATCCTCACCTTATTTATGAAGATCATGTTTTCCTGGTATGAGGTCATCCGCTAAAACATGATTGACCTACTAGGGGCCATCTCTTTAAATAAAACTGCCCTTTCCCCCTCCTAGCGACAGTAAATTATCAATCGATCCTAAGTTAGGAGTGAGACTTCAGGCCTCACTTTTCTCTCTATGCAGAAATTTGATTTGATTTGAATTTCAATATGTATTGTGCATACTGTCACAACTTTTACTATGTTTATAGAGGAGGAAATGAGAATAATGGAACAAGAAGGATTAAACCGAGTAAATGGTAGAAGTACAGGTTAGAGAATGAAGTACAGGTTAGAGATACCCAACACAAATAACTACTGCAAAATGTCATATGTAAGCCTACTGCTGTTAGAACCTTTCTTCCCCCCCCAAAGTGTCTGTGGAATATATATATATATATATATATATATATATATATATATATATATATACTGTGTGGGTACTGAGAATAGAATTTAAGTCTCACAGAAGAAGAGCCAATGCTCTTAACCACTGAGGACATCTTTCTAACATCTTAAGTACTATTCCTAAAGTCACACTACAGTTTTGAAAAAAAAAAATAGTCAAAAACTCCATTACTTATTTTCTTTTTTTTTCTTTTTAGGATATATTATATGTCAGTCTGTTTTGCCTTTTAGTGAAACTCACAACTGATGACCATTTTTACCAACAAATAAAAGAACAATCTAACAACTATAAGCAGGAGAGGCTGTTGGGAATGTAGAGGCCGCATGTGTTGACAGCAGTATAGAAGGAGCTGTGTGGGTTGCTTCCAGAGTTCTTCTCCTCAGTTCAGTCAAAGGTGACCCTGAGAGTGGAAAGTGAAAAGGCAAAGACAGATGGTTGCTGTTAAATGAGCCAAGGGGTTTGTGGTTCACTCCTACAATTTGAGGTCCATTTGTATTGCAGGCTGTAGCATTTTACTGAACCAGAGGTTATAGCAGGGTGACTTACAATAGAAGGAACCAGTTCTGAAAAATGTACTTTTTCTTCTTTTCTATTGTTGTCTTTACTTTTTTCTGCTTTAAATTTCCATAGCCTTTCCCCTTACAATGTCATTTGGTTTTGTTTTGCTGTGCAATACAACAATAAAAAAAGCCATACAAAAATCAAAATATAGGATGACTACTCTTAAGAATTATTTTAATAAATTAAACTGGCATTCTATTCTATTTCTTCACATTATTATGTCATTAAAAATTAATGAGCCAATGGCACAATGAAGGATTTGCTATGACAGTTGATTTAGTTGAATAATTATACTGATATATTTTCACTCTATTCCTAATAAAATAGAGGCACCAATTCCTTTGTCAATTAACATGTGTCAACTACATAGAATTTCTATGTTTCATAAGGAATCAAAATATTATTTCAAAATCAAAATTTGAATTTGTTACATTTCTTAAGATTTTGAGAATTTCATACATTCCTACTAACTACTTGGGATTGGATAAGTGGTCTGGAGTCACTTTCTGGAGAAAACAGGATCTTTCACTTTCAGGAGCCATTAACTATCTAAAGCTTATCACTTAGAGGTAGGGCAGGGTCTTTTGAAATTTTCCCATCATTCTTGACTTCTCAAGTGACATTGGACTTGTTACTACTGTTGTTATTGCTGTGATTTCAGGGTGTAGGTTCTGTTTGCTCTTAGCAGACATCCTTGCCCTCTGTCTCTTACAACTTTTTTGTGTGTTTTGCTACTTCCCATCATGTTCCCAACTTCATTTGTACTTTTATGTATCATTTTGGATTGGGCACCTCACTTATAATTGTTCTCTGCATATTGACAGTTGTTAATTTCTCTGATGGACTCTGTTTGTTAAAAGAAAAAAAAATTTCCTTTGGTTTTTGTTTTTGCTTTGAGACAGGGATTCTCTGTAACTTTGAAGCCTGTCCTGGAACTGACTTTTAAGACCAGGTTGGCCTCGAACTCAGAGAGATTTGCCTGCATCTGCCTTCCGAGAGTCACCACCACCACCCAACTAAGTACAAATTTCCTTAATGAGGGATGGGAGCTACAGTTATCTGTGGGTAGAAGGCTAAGTAGAAGTATTTAGAATGCAGGTAGAAATTATGCTTTTTTAAAAAAAGTGTTAGTAGTAGATTTTTATCTAAAATCCAGTTATCCCATTTGGCATGAATTACTTAATTTCCATGGAATCTTAACCTTGAACATACCATAATACCAATTAGACAGTAATCGTTTATTCTCAAAACAAGAGTCTCTGTCATATCCTTGTGAATATCTTGGAATTGCTGCTGGTGTAGCTCATGGGATTTGCAGGTAGGTAAAGACTGTGGGCTGCTCTTCTCACACATCAAACCCCACACACATACTCGGTAACAATGCACACTTCCACAAATACAAAAAATATTAGTAACCACTCGTGTCTTATCAGATCACCATGGAATAAAGTTAGAATTTAACAATAATTCTACCCCCAGAAAGCCTACAAACTCATGGAAACTGAAAAGTCAACTACTGAACCACCCCTGGGTCAGGGAAGAAATAAAAAAAGAAAATAAATTCTTTCTTGAATTCAACGAAAATAAAGACACAACATACCCAAACCTATGGGACACTATGAAAGCAGTGCTAAAAGGAAAGTTCATAGCACTAAGTGCCCACATTAAAAAAATAAATGAAGAAAGCTCACATTAGAGACTTAACACACCTGAAAGCTCTAGAAAAAAAAAAAGAAGCAGGCTCACACAGGAGGAATAGAAGACTGGAAATAATCAAACTGAGGGCTGAAATCAATAAAATAGAAACATAGAAAACAATCCAAAGACTCAATGAAACAAAGAGATGGTTCTTTGAGAAAGTCAACAAGATTGACAAACCTTTATCCAAACTAATCAAAAGAGAGAGAACATGCAAATTAACAAGATCAAAAATGAAAAGGAGGACATAACAACAGACACTGAGGAAATTCAGAGAATCATTAGGTCTTTTTACAAAAGCTTATATGCCACAAAGTTGGAAAATGTAAAAGAAATGGAATTGTTTTTAGATAAACATCATTTACCAAAATTAAATCAAGAGCAGGTGAACAATTTAAAAGGATATATAAGTCGTGAAGAAAGAAAAGCTTTCATGAAAAACCTCCCAACCAAAAAAAGTCCAGGACCAGATGGTTTTCATGCAGAATTCTACATGAATTCCAGGAAGAGCTGATACCTACACTCCTTAATGTATTTCACAATATAGAAGCAGAAGAGTCATTGCCAAACTCTTTTTATGAAGCTACAGTCACCCTGATTCCAAAACCACACAAAAACCCAACCAAGAAAGAGAATTACAGACCAATCTCACTCATGAACATCGATGCAAAAATTCTCAATAAAATTCTAGCAAACCAAATCCAAGAACACATCAAAAAAATTATCCACTACGATCAAGTAGGCTTCATCCCAGACATGCCGGGCTGGTTCAACATATGAAAATCTATCAATGTAATCCATTATATAAATAAACTGAAAGAAAAAAACCATATGATCATTTCATTAGATGCTGAAAAATCATTTGACAAAATTCAACACCCATTTATGATAAAGGTCTTGAAGAGGTTAGGGATACAAGGACCATACCTAAATATAATAAAAGCAATATATAGCAAGCCAACAGTTAATATGAAATTAAATGGAGAGAAACTCAAAGCCATTCCACTAAAATCAGGAACACTACAAGGCTGTCCACTCTCCCCATACCTCTTCAATATAGTGCTTGAAGTTCTAGCAATAGCAATAAGATAATATAAGGAGATCAAGGGGATTTGAATCGGAAAGGAAGAAGTCAAACTTTCATTATTTGCAGATGATATGATAATGATTCTTAAACTTGGTAAATGATTAAAATTAAATGTTATCTACTGAAGAGGTATAGTCTCTAAGATGACAAGAAATTATTCGATCACGACTACTTAGCCACAAAAACTGACTTGATAGAACTCTTTAAATTACAGTATTTAAGTGTATTTTGTGTGAATATCTTTCTTCATTTTATTGATCAGAAGAAATAGACCCCTTAAGGCATTTATAAGTGCCCTATTTTTGGTTGCTCTCACAGAGTTTAATAGTAGAAAGACATAGAGATAAAGAAATATCTGTTGGTCATGGGCTAAAATATAGAATCAATACTACCAAAATTCTCTTAACAAATTTTACTGATAGACATTCAGATGTTACTGTGATTTTCATGCCTTCTAATATACCACAGTTCACAGTCCATCCAAAACCTTAAAAAACTAAAAATATTAAACATAATAAATATGTGTCTCAATGACATTGTTTTTGAATAAAAAATACATGATGATGTGAAATGTGGAAGTGATAATGAATGTTGAAATTGTTTTAATCATAATACTATACCTTACTACATAAACACCAACATATACATTGATCACTGAATAATTTTGATAACAATATTATATTTTATATGTTTAAGATTTTCTTGAATCTCTCTCTCCTCACCCTCTCTCTCTGTGTCTCTATCTATCTATATCTCTATCTCTCCATCTATCTATCATCTATCTATCTATCTATCTATCTATCTATCTATCTATCTATCTATCTATCTCAACCTATATGTACATTACTTGAATTTTTCTGATACTATAAATATTTTAGATCAAACCTGAATACTCAATAGATCAAAAAGTAAATGACATAAAAATGATTCCTTGGTTTATATATTATATAAAATCATATTGAGTACAGTTGCAAAATGTTTGACAGTACCCGAAATACCTCGTTTTAATTCAATTCAATAATTAATTATTTTTTCTCTGCTCCCCAACTTTCCTCTCTAACTTCCTCTATGGTCCCCATTCTCCCAACTAACTCAGGAGATCTTGCTTTTTTCTATATTCCATGTAGATTAAACCCATGAATCTTAGGGTCCTCATTATTGTCTAGCTTTTCTGGGGTTGTGAATTGTAGGCTGATTTTCTTTGGTTTACGTCTAAAAGTCACTCATGAGTGAGTCAATATGATATTTGTCTTTTTGGGTCTGAGTTACCTCACTCAATATGATGTGTTCTAGATCCACACATTTGCCTGCAAATCTCAAAATATCATTATTTTTTTTCCTTCTGTGTAAATGTACCATTTTTCCATTGTGTAAATGTACCATATTTTCCTTGTCCATTCTTCGGTTGAGAGGTATTTAGGATGTTTCCAGGTCTGGCTATGACAAACAATGCTGCTATAAACACAGTTGAGCACATGCCCTTGTGGAATTATTGAGCATCATTTGGGTTTATACCCAAAAGTGGTATTGCTGGGTCTTGAAGAAGGTTATTTTCTAATTTTCTGAGAAATCTCCATACTGATATCCAAAGGGATTGCACCAGTTTACACTCCCACCAGCAATGAAGGGGTGTTCCCTTTACCCCACATACTATCTATCATAAGCTGTCATCAGTATTTTTTATCATGTCTATTCTTACAGGTGTAAGATAGAATCTCAGAGTTGTTTTGATTTGCATTTCTCTGATGGCTAAGGATGTTGAACATTTCCTTAAGTGTCTTTCAGCCATTTTAGATTCCTCTGTTGAGATTTTTCTGTTTAGGTCTGTAGCCCATTTTTTTTTACTGGATTATTTGTTATTTTGATGACCAATTTCTTGAGTTCTTTGCATATTTTAGAGATCAATCCTCTGTCTGATGTGTGGTTGGTGAAGATCTACACCTATTCTCTAGACTGCCATTTTGTTTTGTTGGCCATGGCCTTTTTTTCTCAATTATGTTTCAAGCTCTCAGTTATACCTCTAAACGAGAAGTAGATAAAGAATGTCAAAAGTATAAAATTACTGCATCCTTTATCCGTGTATTTTTGTGTGTTGAGTAACTAGTGACGAATTGAAGGATGATGTTCCCCAAAGGCTCTGTCATTAGAGTACTGGGACCCCAGTTGATGGTATTGTTGGGAAGGTTTAGGAGGTATGTCCTTGCCAGAGAAAGTTGGTCATTAATGGTGATCTTTGAGATTTCAAATGCAGGAATCATTCCCAGTTCTTTCTCTCTCTTTCCTGCTGTAGTTTGAGATGTGAGGTTTCAGCAGTTCCTGTTACTAAGTCTGACAGCTCCTGTGCTTCTCCACTGCCTTTGTGAATAAGATGAAGTAGTTCGTAGCTCATATAATCTAGCATATAATACATTGAATTGTAGTATTTAGGAATGCTCTTGATATCTTTGTGTAAACTTAGTTATGTAAACTAAAGTCATTCGAGAGGAGAGAATAGCAATTAAGAAAATGCCTCTATAAGATCAGGCTGTAGGCAAGCCTATAGGACCTTTACTCAATTAGTGATTGACAAGGAAGTCCAGACCATTGTACATGGGGTCATCCCTGGATTGGTGTGCCAAGGTTCTGGAAGAAGGCAGACTGAGAAAGTCATGAGGAGCAAGTCAGTAAGAAACACCCCTTATTGGCCTCAACATCAGCTCTACTCTCCAGGTTCCTGTCCTGTTTGTATTCCTGTCCTGACTTCCTTTGATGATGAACTGTTATTTGAAAGAAAAGCCAAGACAAATAAACCATTTTTTTTCTCCAGTTGCTTTGGTCATTGTATTTCATAATAACAAGAGATCCCCTATCTTAAGGAATCTCACCAATAAATTTAGGGCATTTACCTAAGAATTTTAAAAGATAACTGATAATTTCAAAAAAGATATTAGACAATAACTTTCTAAAAATTTTGTTCCATTAGGCCTTGATTTTCAGACATTAGGAGTATAAAAGTTGAAATCAGTCCTTGCTTTAGTTCTCAGCCTTTGGACATTATCCTATGCACAAGTACTAGAAATGTTTATATTTCTCTAAAATTACCTTAACAAATTCTACTGATGGATATTCAATTTATTATTGAACTCTAACTGTGTTATAAAAATAATACAAATGTTTAATCAAATATCTTATCCAATTAAGGTAACCTGAGAGGATGAGTAAATTAGTTCACATATTTAAAATAATTATCATTATAAGCCCAGTTGTTTTGGCACATGGATTTAGTGCCAGTACTTGAAAGGCAGAGGCAGGCAGATCTCTGTGAGTTTAAGGCCAGCCTAGTCTATAAAAGCTAGCTCCAGAAACAAGCTCCAAAGCTACCGTGAAACCCTGTCTCAAAAAATAAAAAAATAAAAAAAACTTATCAGTATAGATGAAATGTTTATCATTATTGGCCATAATTTTGGGTTTTGAGATCTCTGTTTTAGTTATTCGGCTACTGGAAGCAAAAAGGTCCATGACAATGATTAGTATGATGTTGGCTGCTATGGGCAAGGAAGCTTCTTTTGCAATAACATCAATGGCTACAGACTCATAACTGAAAATGAGAGTCATTGACGGCTTCTGTGACAACGTCCCCTCCCCACCCCCAAAGAAATAGTCCAGAGAAGAAGCTATTTAACAGAATTCTTAAAGATGATGGTAAAGAGTCATATAACTCTTCACACTTGATGGTTTCTGCTGGTAGTGGAGTGGAAGGGAGTGGGAGAGGACACAATGTTCTTTAAGGGGCTAGCTACTGGGAATGTAAGCATGCTCTAATGAGTATACATGAAAACAAATTGGACTTGGATATTATTTGTTTGTGTGTTTTCTTGTTGGATATCTGTTTTTATTGCTTTATAAATAATAGCATTCAAAACTTCCACTTCCTCCCCTCTTCCCATTTCCCTCCTGCTCCCCCACTTACCCTCCTCTCTCCTCCTCCAGTCCTAAGAGAAGGCAGGGTACCGTGCTCTGTGTAAAGTTCAAGGCCCTCCCAACCCTTCTTCCAGGCCTATGAAGGTGTGTATCCAAACAGACTAGGATCGCAAAAAGCCAGTGCATACAGTAGAAACAAATGCCAGTGCCATTATCCTTGGATTCTCAGTTAGCCCACTGCCAGCCACATTCATAGTCTGGTTTGATCACATGCTCGTTCAGTCCCAGTCCAGCTGGTTTTGGTGAGCTCCCATTATATCAGGCATACTGTCTCAGTGGATGGACCAACCCCTCCAGGTCCTGACTTCGTTTCTCATCTTCTCCTTCCTTCTGCTCTTCAACTGAACCTTGGGAGCTCACTCCAATGCTGTGATGTGGGTCTCTGTCTCTATTTCCATCCACTGCCGGATATGGTGATATTCAAGATATTCATCAGTGTGATTATGGGACATGGCCAGTTCAGGCACCCTCTCCTCTACTGCTCAAGAACCTAGCTGGGGACAACCCCGGAGACACCTGGGAACCCCTCTAGAGCCAAGTCTTTTGCCAAACCTAAAATGGGAAGGATTGGATATCCTTTCTTTTCTTTCTTCTTATTTTTTGGGGACTTGGCATCTACAAGTGCAGGAAATTATACCAGGGCACAATGGGAAATGAGTGTGATTAGTGTCCATTATATAAAATTCCCAAATAATTAATAAAAATGTAATGTTAGAGAAAATATCTACACACTATAACAATATGTATGACACTCATATCTGTTTGAATTTTAATGTGATTTTTGGTAGAAAACTGGTTATGCAAGTGGAAAATGATGACAGCTAAATACTGCCAAAGATCATAACACAGAAGACAGCTGAAAGATCAATTGTCAAAGTAGAGAAGATCAGATTTGTCAGTAGATTAAAAACACAAAGGTTGTGAAGACGATCCAACTGATTGGCATCTAAGATCAAGGACATGAGATCAGATCACAAGAACGTAGGCAAAATATCAGACACAGCAGCATGCCTCTATGATATCAGAGTTGGGAGGCAGACCAGCAGGGTCCTGAGGCTTGAGGGCCAGTCAGGCTAGCTAGATTGGTGAGCCCCCTGTTTAGCAAAAGATCTTATCATCATAAGCAAAAGAAGGAGATTGATTTATAGGTTCTACATGCACTAGAATCACGCACATGCGTCTTCTCAAACATGTACTGTCGTATACACATAACTAAGAGAAAGAAAAAAATTTAAAAATTAAAAATCAGAATCACTTTTGGATCTTATGTGGGAAATATTTGTTAAAATTGTATTATCTTTATAAAATGTTTTATAACTTTGATTATGAATATTATTTTATAGTTTACTAGTAAAATGCATCTTAATTGTTTTCAAAACTATATAAATAAAATAAGCAAATAATTGAAACCACAAAAAATAAGATGAGCACATATGTTATTTAACTTTATTTTAATCAGTGAAATACACATAAAAACAATATTACATGCTCTTTGACCTTTGTCAAATGTGAAATTTACAACACATAATTATACATCTGCTATGTATAATTAATATCTAAAGAATCTTCTACATGTAACTGAAGCCATTGTAATTATTTGTTTTCCTTAACTTGATCATCACCCATTTTGAACTCTGAATTCTGGACATTTGTCAAGGACTTTCTTATGCTGCACATTGAGAGACAAATTCTTATGTTAATAATATTCACAGTAAAAAACAAGCTGAACACAATTCAAACATGATCAATAAACATATCATTCAGGTACATTCTAATAGATTAGGCAATGACATATTGCTAGGATCTAAAGATTGAAGTCAAATATTGTTTGAGTCTCAGTGCTGCAATACTAAGTGAAACGGCATTCCTCAAATGCGTTTGTTAATTAAAAATATCCTAAAACTATAGTTTTCTTTCCAGTAAACATAGCTAATATTTAGAATAAATAGTTTGGGGTTTAAATAGTGCAAGAAGAGTGAGAAACCACATAGCTATAATTTATCAATTTCTTGGATTTGTAGTTTTATGAGGTTTAAGATTTCTTATTACACAGTTAAAATGAATAAAAAGTATGCCTAGGTATATGGAAAGCAGACATGAGTAGACTTGTGATGTTAACTGTTGCAAGGAGAAGGGCCTGCTTGTTCATCCCATCTGCCCGTCTAGCTTACACCCGAAATAACCACACAGAAACTGTATTAGTTCAAACACTGCTTAGCCATTAGCTCTAACTTTTTATTGGCTAACTCTTACATAATAGTTTAATCCATGTCCACTAATCTGTTTATCGCCACGTGGCAGTGGCTTACCGGAGATTCTAACTGGCATCCATCTCAGGTGGAGGATCCATGGCTTCTCTCTGACTCTGCCCTTCTTCCTCCCAGCATTCAGTTCTATTTTCCCCACCTACCTACCTAAGTTCCGCCCTATCGACTAGGCCAACGCAGTTTCTTTCTTTTTTTTTTTGTTTCAAAGTTTATTAAATTATGAAAGTTTCCATTTCCGCCCCTCTTCCCAACACCCTCCCACTCCCTCCCCCTCCTCCTCCCTCTCCATCCCTAAGAGCAGTCAGGGCTTCCAGCCCTGTGGGAAGTTCAAGTTCCTCCCCCCTCCCTCCAGGTCCAGGAAGGTGAGTATCCAAACAGACTGGATCCCAAAAATCCAGTATATGCAGAGGAAACAAGCCCCAGTGTCATTGTCAATGGCTTTTCAGTAAGGCTCCGGGCCAGCCACATTCAGAGAATCCGACCACATTCAGAAAATATGGTTGGATCACGTGCTCATTCAGTCCCAGTCCAACTGGCCTTGGTGAACTCTCATTAGATCAGTCCCCTTGTATCAGTGGGTGATCGCACCCATCGCGGTCCTGAGTTTTTTTTTCATGTTCTTCCTCCTTCTGCTCCTCATTTGGACCTTGGGGGGCTCAGTCCGGTGCTCCAATGTGGGTCTCCGTCTGTATTGCCATCCATCGTCGGATGAAGGATCTATGGTCCTAGAGAAGCTAAATAAGAAGATGAACCTGAAGAAAATCATGTACTTATCCTCCTGGAGATTGGAAATAGACAAGAGTCCCAGGTAACCTCGGGTGCATGGGGGGGTGGGTGGGAGGGTTGTTGGAAGGGGAGAGGATTAGAGAGAAGGGAGTAGGGGATGAATGGGGAAAACTCGGGGGACTGAGATGGGGAGAGGGAGGAAGGATGGATATGGGATCAGGGAAGAATATATCTCAACTAAGGGAGTCATTTTAGGGTTTACAAGAGACTTGATTATAAATGGGATCCCAGGTCCAAGGAGAGATCCCCAGATTGTTCTCTGGACAAAGGAGAGGGTGCCTGAACCGGCCTTGGCCTCCAACGCAGTTTCTTGATTCATTAACCAATGAAAGCAAAACACAAACAGAAGGAACTTCTACCCCAGGTAAGTTCACGGAGGTACCAATTTATTGATTTATTTGTTTTGGTGAATAAATGTGCATGTGGTTTTTTGTCAATTCTACATCTCAATAAATATTTGAAAACTTTTTGATTCTGACTGAGATGTACATACGATCCTCATTATTCCTGGTACTTTGCATTTATAAGGAAAACTATTATTTTTATGAAATGTTCACATTAGTTCTATCCAGTTTTTCTGTCTGTTTTGATAGCTTTATTTCTGCAAATTTCTCTTGACATTATAAATGGACCAGAACGGGGGAATATTAATTATATACAACTACTGTTTCCCATCATGGGGTTCTAAGTAGAGCAGTACTTGCAGTTTAGGTACTTGTCATGAGAGTCTTCTGTTCTTATATGGTTAATCTAGGAAATAAGGTAGGGGTTTATGAAATCACTTTGGAGGTTTATGCTGTGTGAGTCATTCTTTAGGTCTATGAGTCACATATTTCTCAAATCTGCTGTACCACTTTTGTTCTTAATTAGCAGATGCTATACTTAGATGCTTACTAAATTCACAGGAAAGAATGCATGAAGTACAGAGAACTGCACTCTTAGTTACCTACATTAGCCTCCTGTTCTTTGAGTTTCTCAGTCAATCGGCTGCAGTCAATAAACCAAAGTCCAGCTTGTATCGCT
Source organism: Myodes glareolus (assembly GCF_982192425.1). Classification (NCBI taxonomy): domain Eukaryota; kingdom Metazoa; phylum Chordata; class Mammalia; order Rodentia; family Cricetidae; genus Myodes; species Myodes glareolus. The sequence goes on along the minus strand of NC_142037.1, from coordinate 56,101,517 downwards.
GTTCATTTTGGCATTGTATATTTTATGAATTCTCAAAACTCTATCGTGTTTTTCCCATGTTGTATAAACTTAGAATAGTTTTACTCTCCTAAGCCACTGTGCTCTAAACATTCATTTATCCCTGTCAAGTAGCTCATAACAACCCTCATCTTTTCATTATAGCCATAATTTTGCCATTCCCCAAAAATCACATAGTTGAAATCATGCAGTGAAGTTGCCATTACAGATTTACTTCACTTACTTATAAGTATATCTCTGGAGATCCTTCTGGATCCTATTTGCATGAGAGGCCAAGTCATTTCTTTATTGACTATCTGAGTGTGCTGATGTTCTGCAGGTTCCCTTTGGTTCACTGAAGAGCTATATAATGGCTAATCTTAATTATTGTCTTGACTAGATGTAGATTCATTGTGGAAACCTATCTCTTCTTGTCCTTTAAGGTGTTTTTAGAAAGATTTAACTGAGAATAGAAGTGCCCTGAATGTGTGGAGCCACACATTGGCTTAAATGAGCTAAGTGAAAAATGAAAAAAAAAATACGAAGCTGTGTATCAGTAATCATCTGTCTTTGTCAGTGCAATCTGCCAATATAATGTGGCCACAAACTCTGGCTCCTGCCATCATTACTTCTCCATCTAACTCAAACACTGAGCCAAAATAAACCATCCTATATTTAAGTAGTTTTCATCAGGTGTTTTGTCTCACCAAAATGACAAAAATAACTAGAACGAACATTTTCCCTTATATAACATTTGGCAATTATAGTATTAGCTTCTGTAAATATTCATGTCTCATGGATATTTAAATAAAGATTAACCATCACAAATGCTAAGAATATATGTAGTTCCTAGAAATGATGGAAATAGCACATAAAAGAATAATTTTGCATTTCATTTAAAAGTGAATCAAAATTATTCTGACTGTACATACCCAGTGTGACTAGTGTTGCAGTTTGGGACACTATGTCTAAATCTTTACATTCCATTTTTACAGGAGTATACATGTGTTCCCTCATGGGTTAGTATAATGGCAAACAGTCTTAACACTTAGGCAAGGTCAGTGATGATTTTTCTCCCCTAGCAATTGTTTACAACTTCTAGAATTATGAAGATGTGACCAAAAAGAATTGAACATTACCATACCAGCTTGAATGTTCTACTTCCTGAATCCAGTGTGTGTAGGGACTTCAGCAAGGCAGTATTGCCATCTAGTTCTGAAGGGTGATCAAGAGAAATGACAGTATCCTCCAATGTTTCTTTTGGAGCCTCTGAACTTTCTCAAGGAATCAACTGAGAGGGAGATATCCCACATTTGCTCCTGTGAGGACAGGAAAGCAAATTCAGTGTATAAGTAGAGAGAGGTGGTTGTACTGATGAGTGAAAAAATTTAAAAAGTAATGGGATGGGAGGAGAGACAAAAAGTTAGAGTTAGGAAAGCATGAATCAAAACTAAAAATATATAAAAGACATTAATCTTACTACTTTTTAATCTACTTATTCCTGGGAAGCTATCTTTAATTGGTAAGAATTGACAAGAGAAAAAATTAGTTTTCTCATATCCCCAATGGAGTCTTTCTGAATTCACAAAAGTACAGCTAAAGGCACGTTCCTTGCCTAGCAGTAATATTTTTGGATTTTTGGAGGTTTGTTTTCTTGTTGTTGTTCATGGTGGTGGTAGTGATTCCTTTCTTTCTTTGTTTGGTTTGTTCTATTTTGTTTCATAATTCATTGTCTGCGTGTGTTTGTTGTTGTTTTATTTGTTTTCATTTTACATTAATATCCTTTAAGTCTTTTGATCATAGATTATGGTTACCAGTGTAGTGTCTTAATGAAATTTCTGTGTGCAAATACATGCGTCTCTGTGCTTTTATGTGTTTCTTGTGCTATTCCTTCAATTTTCTTTATCTATTTGCCTGTTTATTCACTTGTTCTGTCCTATGTATATTGGTTTTTTATTCCTTTATATTATTATATTTTTTATTTTGTATTTCTATTTTATAATGAAAGAGAGAGAGCAAGAAAGCTGTGGATTTGAGTAAGAAAGGAAGTAGGGAAGAACTGGGCAGAGGGAAGATAAAACCATAATCAGAATACAGCATGTGAAAAAAACTATTTTCGTTTTTTAAAAAAAAAAAGAAAGAAAAGAGAAATGAAAAATACACTGGCTATCACTCTTCAGACCTTACATAAATCAGCATATTGAATCAGCCCTGTAAATTCAGTTGCTAGTATTGTCATCAGTATCTAATTCTGTTTATCATCAAAACAAAGAAACAAAGATGGTATAACAAAATAAGATCACAATCTAATGGTAGCATATACAGGACATGCTCAAGGGCATGGATCCCAGAATTGAAAGGAAGAAGTGGACATGAGCTACCACCCCTAAATAAGAAGCTATCGGCAATTGATAATCCGCTTGCAAAAGGAAAATTTAGTTTTCTCCAATAGAATCTCATGGGGAATACAAATCATACATAAGGGCAGCAGTAGAGGGCCAATAGAAAGCAAACTGAGTCACAATTTGGAGGTGTTTGTGTCATAATGCTCTTTAAGGCTATTTTTAAGCTTAACATTCCTGTGTAAATGACTCTTCAGATTTTTTTGTTTTTACTGATGTGTGTGTGTGTGAGAGAGAGAGAGAGAAGGGGGGGGTCTTATGTATTTCTTTCTTTTCTTTTTGTTTTTTTCTTTGTAAGGAGCCAGAGGAAGAAGAAGTAGAGTTGGAAGGATGAGAAGATGAGAAAGATCTGGGAGGACATGGGAGAGTAGAAACTGTGACTTAGAATAAATTGTATGAAAAATAATAACTTTCAGTAAAAAAGTAATTAATGCACAAACTCAACCAAGAAAACTAATTCTGATGAAGAACTGATTTTGAGATAAAGTACAGCGATGCCTTACTTTTATTAAAATGATTATCACATTCTATAGCCAGGTCTAACCTGTACATGCCCAGTCTCATCTAAAATAGTATTACAGAAACAAAAAGTAGTCAAACAGCATTTATATTTCTTTGAACTGCCCTTTCCAAAGCCTCTTGTTAACATTTAGTTCATCACTTCAACTAAACAACAAACATACAGAAAACAACAACAGCGACAAAAACCCCTAAATAAGAATCCAATCATAAATACAAGGTTGTAAGAGATGTTGAAAAGACAGGTGAGGGCAAAAATTCACTTGTGACTTTAAAGTAGAAAGATCTCTGGCAGTTGGAGGGCATAAGCAAGGTACATAGAGGAACAGGAAAAAGAAATTGAGAAACAAAAGTGATATTTGTTTAGAAAAAAAAATTATGAAACCAACTTCTTATTTGTTGGGGAAGAGTCTGAAATACTACTTCCACTACCAAAACAACAGAAGTTGCAGTTGAAGTATGCTGAAAAGATGTGCATGGCATCCATGGTCTCTCAGTGTCTGCAGAACATCTGTCCAGGACATTCTTGCTTTCATAGTTTACATTGAGAAGTCAGGTTACCTCAGAATAAAGAGTTGGGAAAAGATTTTCCAATCAAATGGGCCTAAGAAACAAGGTGGTGTAGCTATTCTAATATCTAACAAAATAGACTTCAAACTAAAATCAGAAGAGATGAAAAACGATACTTCATACTTATCACAGGAACAATTCCATTAAGACGAAGTCTCATTTCTGAACGTCTATGCCCCAATACAAGAGCACCCACATATGTAAAAGAAACACTGCTACAGATTGAATCACACATTAAATCCGACACCCAAAGAATAGGAGACTTCAACACCACATTCTCTACAATGGACAGGTCAACCAGAGAGAAATTTAACAGAGAAATAAGAGAACTAACAGATGACATAACTCAAGTGAACAAAACAAACAAAAACAGAACATTTCACCATATATACATACATATATATATATATATATATATATATATATATATATATATATCCCTTCTCAGCACCTCATGAAACCTTCTCTAAAATTTGCCACATATTTGGTAACAAAGCTAACCTCAATAGATACAAAAATTGGAATAATCCCCTGTATCTTATCAGATGACCATGGTTTAAAGTTAGAATTCAACAACTGCATTAATTGCAGAAAGTATATAAACTCATGGAAATTGAACAGAGCTCTCGATTGAACCATCTATAGGTCAAGGAAAAAATAAAGAAAGAAATTATAGACTTCCTGAAATTCAGTGAAAATGAAGGCATAATGTACCCAAACCTGTGGGACACAATGAAAGCAGTACTAAGAGGAAGGCTCATAGTTCTAAGTGTCCACACAAAGAAAGTAGAGAAAGCTCACACTAGTGACTTAACAATGCACCTGAAAGCTCTAGAATAAAAAGAAGCAAATTCACCCAGGAGTAGACTATGGGAATAGTCAAATTGAGGACTGAAATCAATAAAATAGAAATAAAGAAAACAATAGAAAGAATCAATGAAACAAAGAGCTGGTTCTTTGAGAAAATCAACAAGATAGACAAATCCTTATCCAAACTAATCAATAAGCAAAGCAAGAACAACTAAATTAACAAAATCAGAAATAAAAGGGGGATAGAAAAACAGACACTGAGGAAATTCATAGAACCATTAGGTCATACTGCAAAAACCTCTACAAAAGAAGTAAAAGAAATGAACAGTTTTCTAGATAGGTACCACAGAACAAAATAAAATTAAAACTAGGTGAAAATATTTAAGTTGACTTATAGCCTGCAAGGAAATAGAAATAGTCATCAAAAGACTCCCAATTGGAAAGAGCCCAGGGCTGGATAGTTTGAGTGCAGAATTCTTTTAGAACATCAAAAAGGAGCTAACACCTATACTCTACAAATTATTTTACATAATAGAAAGAGACGTAACATTGCCAAACTCTTTTTATGAAGCAACAGTTACCCCGATACCAAAACCACACGTGTCTCTTGATCATATTCACCCATCTTCTCTACTCCTCCAAAATCTATCTCTACTTTCCCACTCACTCAAATTTGTGTCTGAATTTTTCCCTAAACTCATAAGTTACAGTTTGTATTGACTACATAGGCTACAGTTACATAGGCTCTTCGATAGGTAGACTTCACTGGAGCATGGTCAGCTCACTAAGATCCACATCTCTGAAGAAAACTGATTTTCCTCCCAGCAGCTCATAATTGCCACTAACTCACTAGCTACAATCATTTTGAGTGTAGCAAACAGGATCCACAGAGGCAAATGTTATAGGTTTTCTTTCACTTGTGGATGTTATCTTTAAATTTTCCAGTATAAGGTTTCATTTGAAATACTTATAGAGGTCACAGAAATTGATAAGTGCCATGAGAGTTGATTTATGGTAGGGCAGTTATATGTGAATGATATAAAGGTTTAAAGGAGAATAAATAATAGACTGAGTGGTTTTATTCTTGTGTGTTAATTGTTTCTCAGTTGCTGTGTGACAAATGTCCCAGTAAAATGCAAATAAGGGAAGAATGACTTTCTTTGGATGTAAGTTCCAAAGACAATAGAGCACATTATGGAAGGCAAGTAAATGCAGCAGAAATGGAGCTTACCTGGCAGTCAGGTCGCTGACTGACCATCCACAGCCAGGATGTGGAGAGAGAGAACATGAAGAAACATAGCCGGGTTACAAACCTCAAAACCTACTTGTATTGATGTATTTCTTCTATCAATGCTTTGTTTCTAAAATTTCCATAGGGTTCTCAAGCAGCATAACCAACCAGAGATCAAATGTTCAAACAAATACCTAGAACTAATTGAAGCAAATTTCACATGCAAGCAGCTCCATCAGTAAAAAACAAAGTTTTTTTGACAGCACAGAGAAAGATCATGTGATACATAGCATTTTCCATGGAAAAGTATCTCAGACTTGAAGCAAAGGTTTTCACAAAAGTTTACATATAGTTGTAAGTGTTTTTCAAAAAATAAAAATGGCCTTTCCATTGATGGTGTGGTCGATCGGAAGTTGTAATTAACCAGACCAACTTAAAATAATATTTAGCTTTAATAAACAGAGGAAAGGAAACTTAAAAAAAAACAGGGTTCCAGAGATCCAGGAACGCACCTGGATCTTTTATTTGTTTTCTGTGGCCCCAGGGGGACACACCCTAAGCAGAATGTGATTGGTTGAAGTTTCTCATCATTCCATTGCTTTCTATTGCATCTAATATAGGGTATTAGGGCTTAACATGGCTAACAGGACTTGAGTGTTTTAGAGTGCCAATTCCATGTCAAAATTCTGACATCACCAGCTCCAGATGGGCAGGCTTAGTTTCATAGAGATCTGGCAACCAGCCAAGCATTACTGAAAGATTTGGTGTGGTTTTTTTTAACCACTGAATATGATACTGTCCCCACAACCCTTTTATAACTACTTGCATGAAACTTTGAGTCTATAGACTCAACAGTGCTCTGAACATTTTTTTCCTAAACTCTCTACCTTCTCTAATATATTTTGAAGCTTACTGTTGAGGTCTGTCCTTTTTACCTATCTCCATGCTCAAGAAAAGGGAGCACATTTTCTCAACTAACAGCCGCACCACCAGCAACTTACTATTTTAATGAATATATGCATGGTAAAGAAATGAATTCAGCAATACTTTTGAGCTCATATTAGAATTCATTATTTTGCCATTTGCTATTTTAGGAGTTGTTTTATAAAACTAAGTATTAAAAATGATATTAAAATTGCACTGCTTCAAGCAACAAACATGCATTGGTCTTCTACCAGTATTGCTTTTCCAGACCGATATAGCCCTTAGGCATTTAAGAGAGACATTTATAGGGACTTTCAATCACTTGTTACTGGCCTTCGTGGCAGGCAAGTATGAGCATCCAGAATTGCTTCCTAGAGTGTCTATACATCCACTGAGTGCCATGTTGGCTGTAAATAGGCTACAAGATGTTTGCAAGCTACCTGTGGAATTACTGTTTCCTGAGTACCCTAAGTAACAAGATCAAACCAAATGTCTGAGTTGGTTAATTAGCCCTTCATAACACCTATAGTAGGTAGGGTAAAGTGTTAATAAAATAGAAAATATACTGAAAAGGATTCTGCAATAAGTATAGGGTACAGATGGATGCTTTATGATTTCTAGTCACTAACACTCTGTAGTTTTCTCTCAGAAAAAAATGGGGATATTGTGCTAAACTTGCTAAGATTTCACCCGACTCTTAAATTCTCTCTCTCTCCCACCCTGCATTCCTCTGTCCCTCTCTCCCTCCCTTCTTCCCTTTGCTTTTACTTTGTATTTCTTTAATTTCCTATCAGACATTTTCTGTTTCTTTAACTAGTTCTTTGTTTTAATTCACTGCTCATTTTGACTAATTCCAATTTATTTTGTCTTCTGCTGAACATTTTCAACAAATCACATAGGTCAAAAAAAAGATAATATCACGTATATATGATGTGTATGGATATGTACATATAAATGTGTATGAATAGACAGACAGACAGAAAGACAGATGGATAGATAGATCTAAATCAAACAGAGACCTATATTTACTGTTTCCCATGAGCATGCATGCTCTGCAAGTTTTGGTGTGTGTGTGTGTGTGTGTGTGTGTGTGTGTGTACTTGTGTAAAGCTTATTGGACTATAAGGAAACAGAAGAATACAATGTAAAAACAGTGCCTGAATAAAAACCAAAATTGTTGACTTGATCCTACAAACAATGTCTGTGTGATGTTAATTCAAAGAATAGAATTGTCCAATAGGCCTGCTGCTATCAGTAGGGAGCAAGGTCCCACAAAGTGGCCTAGAGATTACTCATGTCATTTTTAACACTGTCCTCTTTGAGGTTGTTGGTAGGAAGAAAATAAAATTCAAAAATACATTTTGTATCAAAACAACCCTCTGGCGTTTTGCCTTTAAACACAAACTTTTCATTTTACCTTTCTCATGTTAGACTTGGCTTCATTAGTTTTACGTTTTTGCCTTTGTTTTCAGCTGTTTCCCAAGTATCTGTTTAATACTACATTTGATTACTGTAGTGTTAATTTATGATTAGCTCTCACTCTATAGTTATGTAGTGTTAGAATATCAGTAAATTTGACAAACAAAGCCAATATATTACAATATATTGGTCTGCTACATGAAAAATATAGAGTCACAAAGTTCTATGTAATTACAGCAACAAAAGACACCAATTTTTGGATGGTAGGGTTCATATAGTCACATATAAAGAATAGAATAAATCATGTTTTGTTGGTAGCAGCAATTTCTCAGGTCTACTTTGCTTGCTAGAGGCAGGCAAGGCTCTCATCTAAGAGAAACTTCCTGACTCAGCTTTAGCTGCAAAACCTTGCAGCTCATTAAGAGGTCCTGCCACAAAACACTTAAACGGTGTTGATGAAAAGCTGAACTCATGCTTTTCGGTTTTAAGCTGTAGCAGGAAAAAAGCTGTGGTGTTTTAAAATGTCGGCTTTCTGGGCTGTCCTGCCAAGGCAATCTCTGACTCTTTCAGGCAGGCAGTCCGACTGAGTGTGGTCTGTGAGCGGAATGTTGCAGCTTGCTTGCTGGCAGGGACCTTGAAACGCCACAGAGTTGTGGCAATCAAAATGGCTGCAGTAGGTACCTCAGTCATGAGGCTGGAACTAAGCCTCATGACTCAACTAAGGAATGGGCTAATTCCAGTCGTAAAAGTCACAGTTTTAGTCCTCTCCTTAAAGACTAATGTGGTCAGAAAAAGAGAGATATACAGTAAAGAGAGATTCAAAGACAAAACCTCTAAATGGTTTACAGTGTGTTAAAAATATATGCAGGCTGAAGGTTAAAGTTCTTAAAAATAAAAAAGAAAGAAAGGGAGAAATAGGATGTTGTGGTACACATCTTTAAGAAAGGGAGAAATAGGGTGTGGTGGTACACACCTTTAATCCCAATGCCTGGAAGGCAGAGGCACATTGACCTCTGAGACTTCAAGGGGCAGAGGTAGATTGACCTCTGTGACCTCAAGGTGTGGTAGTACACGCCTTTAATCCCAATGCCTGGGAGGCAGAGACAGATCTCTGTGAGTTCAAGGTGTGGTAGCACACACCTTTAATCCCAGTGCAGGAGAGGCTGAGACAGAGGGATCTCTGTGACTTCAAGGACAGCCTGGTCTACAGAGTTACTCCAAGACAAAGATATATACAGAGAACCTGTCTCAAAAAGCCAAAAGTTAAAAGTAAAGATAAAAGAAATAGAGGTTAAAGTAAAGCCACATAAAGATGAAAAATAAACAGAGAATCTTGATACTGTAAGCTATTATGCTCTCTTTGAATTGTTTGAATGCTTGAGGAAGAAGCAACAGCTGCTAAAAGACTTTTGTTTATAAATGCTGCTAAACTAATCCAAGATAGGTATTTTGAAAATACCTTGGTTTCAAAATTAAAGTCAAAACGTACGTTACTTTGGAGAAGGGATTTTGCTTTTGTTTCCACAGAAAATGAGAGGTTGTGGATTCATTCTGAGTTAAGAAAAATCCAGTATGACCAAGGGAGGCCACCTGAGAAATCTCTGACAGAAACAGATGGCCCAGATGTCTGAGTTCTTCATCCAGAACAGGTTCAAGACTGCTGCCTAAGATGATCAAGACTCAATAGGATACTCCAGGCAGAACTTGATTATAACTCTAAATTTTCTTTAGGTCCCCATAAGATTATCAGCGCCCCCAACCAGCAGGAAGTAGCCTAAAATACTATGCCCACATTCCCAACAAATGGACTATGAGTATTTTCCTTTGTTTTTTTTTTTTTTTAAAAAAAGGGAAATGGTGTGGGAGAATTGTCTGCATTCTGTCAATCATGTATTTTAATAAAACGCTGATTGGCCAGGCAGGAAGTATAGGTGGGTCAACCAGACAGGAAGTGGAGGCAGGGCAATGAGAATAGGAGAAGGCTAGGGAGGAGGAAACTTCCTCAGCACTCCTGTGCAGACCACCGAAGAGGCAACATGTAAGCTGTCAAACTGAGAAAGGTACTGAGCTGTGTGGCTAACATAGATAAGGATAATGGGGTAACATAAGTTATAAGAGCTAATAAGTAGCCTGACCTAATGGGCCAATCAGTTTATAAACTTATGGAGTCTTCTGTGTGATTTTCCTTGGGAGTTGCCGGCTGTGGGGTACCGGGCGGCCCCTCATGTTAAACACAATTGTATAAATATGATGAAATCCTAACAGAAAGCCAATGATGCATCAATTGTTTAAATAATAGAAGTTAGCCAGATGTCGTTGGCACATGACTTTAATCCCAGCATTCAGGAAGCAGAGGCAGATGGATCTCTGTGAGTTCAAGGCCAGCCTGGTCTACAAGAGCTAGTTCCAGGACAGGCTCCAAAGCTACAGAGAAACTTTGTCTCAAAGAACAAAACACAAAGCCAGGCAGTGGTGGCACACACCTTTAATACCAACTCTTGGATAGCAGAGGCAAGTGGATCTCTGTCAGTTCGAGGCCAGCCTGATCTACAAGAGCTAGTTCCGTGACAGGTTCTGAAACTACAGAGAAACATTGTCTACAAAAAACAAAAAACAAACAAAAACAAAACACTCCCCCCCAAAAAAGCAGAAAAAACAAATAAATAAACAAAAAAACCCAATGGAGGTAGATATTATTCCTGCCTCTTAAATAGTTTTATTATTTAACTTTTTTCTTATCTTTAGGTATGTTTACATTTGCCTGCATTTTATATATTTCTGATATGTTCAATCTTAAATTCCCTTTCGCTTTAAAAAATACGTTTATATCCTAGAGCAGTTATAAGTTCATTGCCAAATACAAACTGAGATGAAGTTCTGATGATTTGCCTGTTCTTTTTTTTTCAAAGTTTAATAAATTATAAAAGTTTCCATTTCCGCCCCCCTCCCAACACCTTCCCACTCTCCCCACTCCCTCTCCTCCTCCCTGTCCATCCCTAAGAGCAGTCAGAGTGTCCTGCCCTGTGGGTAGTTCAAGTTCCTCCCCCCTCCCTCCAGGTCCAGGAAGGTGAGTATCCAAACAGACTGGATCCCAAAAAATCCAGTATATGCAGAGAAAACAAGTCCCAGTGTCATTGTCAATGGCTTTTCAGAAAGACTCCGGGCCAGCCACATTCAGAGAATCCGGCCACATTCAGAGAATCAGGTTGGATCACATGCTCATTCAGTCCCAGTACAACTGGCCTTGGTGAACTCTCATTAGATCAGTCCCCTTGTATCAGTGGATGATCGCACCCCTCGCGGTCCTGATTTCCTTTTCCATGTTCTTCCTCCTTCTGCTCCTCATTTGGACCTTGGGGAGCTCGGTCCGGTGCTCCAATGTGGGTCTCCGTCTGTATCGCCATCCATCGTGGGATGAAGGTTCCCTCTGGTCTTACCTTCTTTGCTCACGTTCTCTTTCCTTCTGCTTCTCGTTTGGACCTAGGGAGTTAAGTCCAATGTTCCAATGTGGGTCTCTGTCTCTATCTCCATCCATGGCCAGATGAAGGTTCTATGGTGATAAGCAAAATATTAATCAGTATGGTTATGGGACAAGGCGGTTCAGGCACCCTCTCCTCTGTCCAGAGAACAATCTGGGGATCTCTCATTGGACCTGGGATCCCATTTATATTCAAGTCTCTTGTAAACCCTAAAATGATTCCCTGAGTTGAGATATATTCTTCCCTGATCCCATATCCATCCTTCCTCCCCCCCATCCCAGGCCCCCAAGCTTTCCCCATTCCTCCCCTATTCCCTTCTCTCTAACCCTCTCCCCTTCCAACAACCCTCCCACCCCCCTATGCATCCGAGGTTACCTGGGACTCTTGTCTATTTCCAATCTCCAGGAGGATAACTACATGATTTTCTTCAGGTTCACCTTCTTTCTTAACTTCTCTAGGATCACGAATAATAGGCTCAAAGATCTTTAATTATGGCTAGAATCTACTTATGAGTGAATACATACCATATTCCTCTTTTTGAGTCTGGCTTACCTTCCTCAGTAAAGCGTTTTCTATGTCCGTGCATCTGCATGCAAAATTCAAGATGTCATTGTTTTTTACTGCTGAGTAAAACTCGAATGTATATATGTTCCACACCTTCTTTAACCATTCTTCTACTGAGGGACACCTAGGTTGTTTCCAGGTTCTGGCTATTACAAATAGTGCTGCTATGAACATAGTAGAACAAATGCTTTTGAGGTATGATAGGGCATCTCTTGGGTATATTCCCAAGAGTGGAATTGCTGGGTCTTGAGGGAGATTGACTCCCAGTTTCTTGAGAAACCGCCACACTGATTTCCACAATGGCTGCACAAGTTTGCATTCCCACCAACAATGGATGAGAGTTCCCCTCTCTCCACATCCTCTCCAACATAGGCTATCATTGGTGTTTTTGACTTTAGCTAATCTGACTGGTGTAAAATGGTATCTCATAGTTGTTTTGATTTGCATTTCCCTGATCACTAAGGATGTTGAGCATGACCTTAAGTGTCTTTTGGCGATTCAAAGTTCTTCTGTTGAGAATTCTCTGTTCAGATCAGCACCCCATTTTTTAATTGGGTTAATTAGAGTTTTAGTGTCTAGTTTCTTGTGTACTTTGTATATTTTGGAGATCAGGCATTTATCTGATGAGAGGTTGGTGAAGCTCTTCTCCCAGTCAGAAGGTAGCCTTTTTGTCTTACTGATGGTGTCCTTTGCTTTACAGAAGCTTCTCAGTTTCAGGAGGTCCCATTTATTCATTGATTCTCTTATTGTCTGTGCTACTGGGGTTCTACTTAGGAAGTGGTCTCCTGTGCCTATGTCTTGTAGACTACTTCCCACTTTCTCTTCTGTCTGGTTCAATGTCGTCAGATTAATGTTGAGGTCTTTAATCCATTTGGACTTGATTTTTGTGCATGGGGATAGATATGGATCTACTTTCATTCTTCTACAGGTTGACATCCAGTTATGCCAGCACCATTTGTTAAAGATGCTTTCTTTATTCCATTGTATAACTTTAGTTCCCTTGTCGAAAATCAGGTGTTCATAGGTTTGTGGGTTAATATCTGGGTCTTCTATTCGATTCCATAGGTCAACTTCTCTGTTCTTATGTCAATACCAAGCTGTTTTCAATACTGTAGCTCTGTAATAGAGTTTGAAGTCAGGGATGGTAATGCCTCCAGAGGTTCCTTTATTGTATAAAATTGTTTTGGCTATCCTGGATTTTTTGCTTTTCCATATAAAATTAATTATTATTCTATCAAGGTCTGTGAAGAAGTTTGTTGGGATTTTGATGGGGATTGCATTGAATCTATAGATTGCTCTTGGTAGAATTGCCATTTTTACTATGTTGATCCTCCCAATCCAAGAGCAGGGGAGGTCTTTTCATTTTCTGGTATCCTCCCCTAATTTCTTTCTTCAAAGACTTAAAGTTCTTGTCAAATAAGTCTTTCACTTCCTTGGTTAGAGTTATCCCAAGATATTTTATGGTATTTGTGGCTATCGTGAAAGGTGAAGTTTCTCTGATTTCCCTCCCTGCTTCTTTATCCTTTGTGTATAGGAGGGTAACTGATTTTTTTGGAGTTGATCTTGTATCCTGCCACGTTACTAAAGGTGTTTATCAGCTGTAGGAGTTCTTTGGTAGAGTTTTTGGGGTCGCTCATGTATACTATCTTATCGTCTGCAAATAACGAGAGTTTAACTTCTTCCTTTCCAATTTGAATCCCTTTGATCCCCTTATGTTGTTGTATTGCTATTGCTAGAACTTGTAGCACTATATTGAAGAGGTATGGGGAGAGTGGACAGCCTTGTCTTGTTCCTGATTTTAGTGTAAAGGCTTTGAGTTTCTCTCCGTTCAGTTTGATGTTAGCTGTCGGCTTGCTTTTATTATATTTATATTAATATAAATAGCTTTTATTATATTTAGGTATGATCCTTGTATCCCCAATCTCTCCAACACCTTTATCATAAAGGGATGCTGGATTTTGTCAAATGCTTTTTCAGCATCTAATGAGATGATCATATGGATTTTTTTTCTTTCAGTTTATTTATATGATGGATTACATTGATGGATTTGTGTATGTTGAACCAGCCCTGCATCTCTGGAATGAAGCCTACTTGATCATAATGGATAATTTTTCTAATGTGTTCTTGGAATCGGTTTGCCAGGATTTTGTTGAGAATTTTCGCGTCGATGTTCATGAGTGTGATTGGCCTGTAATTATCTTTCTTGGTTGTGTCTTTGTGTGGTCTTGGTATCAGGGTAACGGTAGCTTCATAAAAAGAGTTTGGCAATGACTCTTCCATTTCTATATTGTGAAATTCCTTAAGGAGTATAGGTATCAGCTCTTCTTGGAAGTTCTGGTAGAATTCTGCATTGAAACCATCTGGCCCTGGGCTTTTTTTGGTCGGAAGGTTTTTGATAACAGCTTCTAATTCTTCGCGACTAACAGATCTATTTAGATTGTTCACCTGGTCTTGATTGAACTTTGGTAAATGGTATTTATCTAAAAACCAATCCATTTCTTTAGATTGGGAAAGTTTTCTTCTATAATTTTGTTGAATATATTTTCTGGACCTTTGATCTGCAGTTCTTCTCCTTCTTCAATCCCTATTATTCTTACATTTGGTTTTTATATTGTGTCCCAGATTTCCTGAATGTTTTGTGAAGAGAATTTGTTGGATTTGCCATTTTCTCTGACCAGAGCATTTATTTTCGCTATGATATCTTCAGAATCTGAGATTCGTTCTTCTATCTCTTGTATTCTATTGATTATGCTTGATTCTGTAGTCTCCGTTCGTTTACCTAGGTTTTCCATATCCAGCCAGCTCTCTCTTTGTGTTTTCTTCATTGCCTCCATTTCAGTTTTCAATTCTTGGACTGTTTCCTTTACCTGTTTGATTGTTTTTTCTTGGTTTCTCAGGGTATCATTCACGGATTTACTTAGTTTTTCAAACTTTTTGTTATATTTCTCATCCATTTCTATACTCATTTCTTCAAACTTTTTGTTATACTTCTCCTTCAATTCTTTAAGGGAGTTATTCATATCCTGTTTAAGGGACTCTATTGCTTTCATAATGCACTTTTTTCCACTTCTTCTGGGTTAGAGTGTTCAAGTCCTTCTATTGTAGGGTCCTTGGGATCTGGTGTTTTCAAGTTGTTTTTCAGATTGTTGGAGGAGGTCTTGCCTTGGCATCTGCCCATCTCTTCCTTCAAATGCTCTCTATTGGTACTTCTGGTAGCGGGTCAGGTTCCCTTGTTGGGCAGGGAATTCACTGATAGAATGCCCACCTTTCCTCAGGCAGGCTATTGAAGCACAGGCACTCCCACTTTCCGGGATGCGCCTACAGCGCAGGCCCAGCGTGCAAGGCAGCTGAGCTGGGGAATTTTTATGGCCCCAGTGGGAAGGGAGAAATATAGGAATTTGTACCTAGATGGAAGCTGGGATGGCTGGCGGGAGAGCTTAGCAGGGTGGAGCCAGCACTGCAGGGTGTCCTGGGAGTCTATGGGGTCGGGGAAAGTCCAAGCTCCTCCTCGCATTGCCCCTGCCACACGCCCGAAGCAAACTCACCCCTCCACTGGCCCTCTGGATGAAAGCTGGGATGGCTCGATTTGCCTGTTCTTAATACAATTTTCCATACTAGAATGGGATGTTCATCATTTAAAATGAAAAAAAATATGTTGGCATTTTATTATCACCTATATAGCTTACAATCAGGCTCCACAATTTTTGACAATTGTGTAAATGCATCACTGTCTTTTATACACAGTCTCTTACAAAGCTTTTTAAGGACCATGAGAGGTTAATTAACCCACTGAGGCAGTGTGCCTGTTCTAATGGGAGCTCACCAAATCCAGCTGGAAAGGGACTGAATGAGCATGCAATCAAACAGGACTCTCAGAATGTGGCTGAAAATGGGGGCTCACTGAGAAGCCATTGATAAAGGCACTGGGACTTGTTTCTACTGCACTGACTTTTTGGGACCCTAGCCTATTTAGATACAAAGCTTCCTAGGCCTGGAGGTAGGGGAGAGGGCCTTGGATTTAAGGAGGTAGGGGGAGAGAGGAGGGTGAGTGAGGGAGTAGGAGGGGAATGGGAGGAGGGGAGGAAGTGTAAATTTTTGAATGGAAAAATAAAAAAAGAGGAAAGATAAAGTCTTCTCAATTTAACCCCCTTAAGTAACTCTATCTACTCTTCTAACATGCTCACTATTATATTACAATCTTATAGCTTTTTCTCATTTTCCTAACATTACAATGATAAATCCAAGCTAAGGTATAATTGCCTAACACAGTTTCCCATCCTTAGAAAAATTCAGAATGTTTAACATTAGAAGACACTTTAACTGTGTTTACTGACTGATTGGGCCATAGATATTGCATATTGTCACAACAAATTTTTATATATTTGCTTTGCGCAGAGATATCTGCCTGTAATCTCAGATTACTATGGGTGACTAAGACAATGGTTCAAATTAAAATGCTGCTTGAACAAGTCAGACAAGACCCTGCACCAGAGGGGTGTATGTGGGAGAGATAGACATAAAGACACTGAATCAAAAAAAAAAAAAAAAAAAAAAAAAAACAGACTTCAGGTCAATATAATTTTAACATAAGAAAAATTCTTACGTTTGATTTTGTTTTTTTCCTCCCAATTAAGAAACAAATTACCCCAAGATGCAATGATTTAATACTAAGAAAACATAATTTTGTGGTTGAATGTTAAGATTATTTTTTTTTAATTTTTAAGTCTTATTTTACACACCAATCCAGGATCTTTCTCCCTCCTGTCCTCCCACTCCTCCCATCTCCTCCACACTCCATGCCCCATTCACTCCTCTGAGAGGGTGAAATCTCCCATGGGGAGTCATGATACTTGAGGAAGTACCAAGGCCCTCCCCATGGTAAGGTTATATTTAAAATACCTTGTTTCAACAATTTTAAAATGATAGACGAAGAGACTAGAAAAGCAACACAAAGTAGTTAATTGTGAAGTTTATCCTATGAGTTCTCTTCAATTATTTCACATTTTGTGATTTTTCTTATAATTATTGATTCCCCCTTTTTTCTTCCCTCCAAATCCTTCTCATGCCATTATTGCTCTTCTCAAGTTCATGGATGCTTTTCCCTTAATTGCTATTACATGCACATAAACATGTGTCGCATACACGTGTTTATTTCTAAATAAATATGTGGTCTGTATAATGTTACTTATATGTATGTTTTCAGAGATGACTATTTGGTATTGGCTAATCAATCACCGTGTTCTTACCCGGAGAAGAGTACTCTCAGAATTCTTTAATTGTCTGAAGTGCTTTGTGTAATTTGAGGCCTCCAGGCCTTTTCCTGTTCCACTTTGACAAACTATAAGTATTCATAAGAATAATCTTTGGAAATACTGCAGTCAAACCAGTCAGGCTTGTTTCCACAGCAACTTGGGGTTCAGTACAATGTCTACCTAAGAGATAGAGCTGCTAACAGTGGCAGGCTCAGTCAACAACACCTGCAAGTCAAAAAACAATCTCAATGTGATATATGTGTGCACCGTATACAGGATTTTATTGATGAGGCTTTTCTACCCCATACTGCTCAGAAATATCAATCAAAAACAGTATTGTTTTTGAATAAGAATGACACGGCGAATATTTTTATTTTTTGTTTCCTTCTTGCTTATTGTGAGGTTCTCCCGTAAGTGAGTACCCTAGCTAACAACTAGAAAATGTGAAAGTCTAGTAAGATAGCATATTTTATAATAATCAGTCTCTGTTGCTGATTTTGACCTCTAATGATGATCTCTGAATATTATATTTTCTTTTTCACAATGGGAACTTGCACTAGCATATTATTTCCTGTAGACACTGCAAATACTCAGGTACATTTTTGTAACAATGGGATGTTAAATCAAAATTATCACTAGGGAATGCTTTGACATGCATCCCATATTATATATCCCAATCTCCGAGAGTCTGGGGAAAACAAATTACATTCTTTGAAGAAATGAATTTGTTGGATAAGATTCACATATAGAATGCTTCCAAAAGAAGATAATGAGCCCATCTATATCATTTCTAAGCATTTTCAGTGTCTGAAAAATAAAAGTAATAAGATGTTCTTAATAAGATAGTACTTCCCAGTTTTTAGAACTACTAGGGGGAAAGTAAGTAAGAAAAATCCATATTGAGAAAGTGATTATTCAAAAAAATCATTTAGTAGGAAATTTCCCTTAGGTACAAGTAATTTCAGAAGCAACTAGAAAGACAAAAGGAACATGTCTAACATCAAAGTGCTTTGGAATTCATTACTGTGCAAGTGATTTGTAACAGTTAATATAAAATATTTACTTTATATATAAAGAACATATAGCACAGAAATAATATTCTTGCCTCTTTATTAGGAACCTTGTCTTCATATCATTAGTCACAAAACCCCATTAAACAAATAAATCATTGCCCTCAAAGAAGTCACAGTCTACTAGCAGAAGGCAGATATAGTAACCAATAAATAGAATGTCTCAAGAAATGTTATCTGCAGAAATATCCCATTTCTAGGTTCATAGAAATAGCACCTCATGTTTCATATATATTATGGAGAGATGAGAGTTTAATGAATAAAGTTTCCTGAGGCGATAATTTTGGGCCCAATTCCTACAGATGAATCAGAATTTTCATGATTGAAATGGAGGGCAAAAGGAAGGTCATTGGTCCTTCAGGCCCTGGGAGTATGACTTGAAAGAAAATAAGAATATTATTCAAACTGAATTTGTACATTTAATGGTGAGTCAAACTTAAGTTAGAAGAAATGATTTTAACAGTAAATGTGTTTTTAAAATACGCTATACTTTTTAGTAAGTATGCCTTGCTTCCATAGAATTGTAATATGTAAACTCTAATTGTTCTTTCAATGCAGAGAGATACCATAGATATAAAAAATTGCCAGCTATGACATCTGGGAAACACGAGTTGAGGTAGGACATCAATGAATTGTGAGGTGTGTTCATTTGACAGTGACCTTAACTGGAACACAAGATTGTATAGCAGCAGAGAAGCAATTGAAATTTGCATTCATAAAGAGTCCATGTGGAATGAAAAAGTTACATATCTGAGAAAGAGAAACATAGAAAACATGTAAAAATTCATACTACACTGTAAATTTGGAGATTCATATCGGTTTTAGGACTTGTCTAAGCGTTCATTCTAGTTAGAAAATGCTTTGTTTAAAAATATAAGTCTCTTTCGTATATGTTTATAATTTAATTATACTGAAAGTAATATTTACTTTTTATTTTCAAATCTATACATACATTCACTTATAGAAATTTATAATAAGGAGAATTAAAAGTGGTTGAAATTTAAAATTCAGAGATAAAGACTTCTTGTCTTTCAATTTAGCTAGTCTAGAAATATATAAATAATCTTTAAAGAAACTTTTGATCAAAGCCTATAATTGTGCTAAAATGCTCTATATTTGATACTTTTTACTTCAGTCACTAAATATTAGCTTAGTGCAGTATTCCCAATGACCCTTACACAGGTGTAACCTAAGACCATTGGATAACACACCCACACCCACACCCACACCCACACCCACACACACACCCACACCCACACACACACACACGTTCACAACCGGAATAAAATTGCAGCTATAAAGAAGTATCAGAAATACTTTTATGATATGGGTCACAACACTATGGGAAACTATATTCAAGGGCAACAACATTAAAAATATTGAGAACCACAAGTTTAGATTGAAGCATGAAAATTTCAAAAACCTGGCAAGCAGTGGTGGCACACGCCTTTAATCCCAGCACTTGAGATGCAGACACAGGCCTCTGTGAGTTTGAGGTCTACAAGAGCTAGTTCTAGGACAGGCTGCAGAGCCACAGAGAAACCCTCCCTAGAAAAACAAAAACAAAAATTTCAAAAACTGATCGTGGAATTTATACCTACAAATGCACATGTATCTAGTTAACATTTTATTGATATGAAAACCTGATAAATGTTGGTATAGTGGAAATAAATGTTAAGATAAAAATCTTTTAATACAACATGGAAATATATGACAATAAATATTGTTTATCCTACAAAACATGATTTGACTAACTTGCAAAAACATAATTTCTAGCATCATTCTAAATATTTAACTTATCTCTATTCATCAATATATCTCTCATTACTCATCAAAAATTAATAAGAATAAGCAACAATGGCATACCTCAGCATCCAAGGTTGAGAGATCATTGAGAAAGAGGATTATAATAAGAGCCAGACAGCCTTAGACCTGTTGTTAAAAAGCGTCATGACAGGGATGCTACACCCACGTGATCTCAAGAACAATGTCACCCAAATACATAATGACAACACTAGGCAATGTGGATGGTGGAAATTTCACAAGGCTGCACCTTTAGATAAAGTTCTAAAAGCAATCAAAGACTGCCAAGCTAGACAGAATTAGCTTTCTCCAGGAAAGAGACCTCCTTGTACATGATCTATCCCCAAGTGGTCAGTCCTAAATACATGTACATTACTGAAAACACTAAGTAGGCTCAGGAAGTCATTATGTGCATGTGTAAAGTATTTAAATAACAGGTCTTGAATTTAAAGCAGTAAGGGAGGATATTGGAGGGAAAAATGAGAAATAATATAACTACTGTATTCGTGTATGAAATTCTCAAAAATCATTAAAAATTATTTAAGTGAAAGAAATGAAAGCTTGCCATGACGATGGAAGTAACACACAATATATACATATTTTGTGCTAATATCATCATCACAAAGTTGCAGTGATATTATTTGTCATGATCTCGTTTTTCCAAGGAAGCATCTGAAATGTAGATGTTGATATCACAAAAGAATCAGTGTGAGACTGCAGATTTGCCTGAATCCATTTCAAGAAAGGGGCTCAATTTTACATCCCTTCTTATTTGTTCAGGGATATTACGCAATGAAAGAGCAATTCTCATCAATCCTTCCTATCTAATCTTAAAAGTTGTGTAATAATTCAAAGTTCTCTTTGAGTTCCATGAATTTCTCTAACACCTGGCTCTATTTTCATTTACTCCAGGGAGCTACACTGCATGTTCCCCAAGAAGTAAGGTTTTGTGTTCTTCTGTTATTGTGGGTGTTTCTATTGTTCCCTTCCTCACAATTTGTTCCAACATGTTCCAAACTCCTTCTATTTTAGTAATTGCTCTAAACAAAGAGAGGCTATGGCATTCTTTAGCCTTGGGTGAGTACTTGCCTGAATAGATTTTGTGATTTTATGTTCTTACTCAGACTTTATTTTTATTTGTCTTCTTCTCTATAAAGCTAAGATTGATTGGAGGATGTTTTCAGAGACCTTCAAACACTCTTTATCTTCTCATTCTCAAAAATATTCAATCTATGAAATCATTAGTATTAGAATAAATCTAAGCCCATCAATTGTCACTAACTGAACAAATTTTCTTAATCTTCATTTTTTTTATAGTCCTTTAAAGGAAACACAGCTATTCTAGATGTAGGGTTTGTTGCTCTAATTATGACGCTCAATGTGTTCTTGTATTGCTAGCTATTTAGGGTCAACAATACGTGGTTTTTCAAAGCAAGTCTCAAAAATCTTGGGTATTTAGTTTACGATCTATAAGTAGAAGTCTTTTATTTTTTTAATTCTATTGTGTTCTCTCTTCGGAGGGTCACAGCAGAAGAACTGACTTCTATATAATTTCATTTGCCAAATATTATACAAGAGACAAAGTATATTTCTCAGTTTTACTTAACATAAACTGCCTTAAAACAGTATCAGTAAATGAGATGAAGATGGCAAAACCATTAAGTGTATTATGTAATGTGATGCAAGGATTAATAAAAGAGAACTGGTTATAATCAACAGCTATATTTTATCTATACATTCAGAAAATAATGGGTGTTGAATAAAGTATCTCCTAAGAAAAAAATTTATGGGTTGCATTGGATCACACAAAATTTCTCCATAAATTCGCCATCCATTGAAATCAATATCATTAATATTAGGTCAGCAAAAGGAAATTTCAACTTACCCATTTCCTTTGAAATATCTTTAAAGTATATTTTATAATTCTATTACAAAATAGCTTTTGTACAGAGATAAAATGAACAGTTCATGAATTGCTATTCAAATAAAGAAATTAAAGTAATGATGAATTGATACTTTGATCCTTAAAACATACAATGTTATACATTGTATGCTTTATTTTTAGTTCTTTATGAATGAGTTCTCAGCAAAGGCACTTTTAACAATATAAGATAACTTTCAAATATATTACATCAATATTTTCAATTAAACCAGTACACATTGTATTTTTGTGGAGATCACTTCTTGGCAATTATGCTATGCTACAACAATATTCATTATTAAGGATTTTAAGGTATTACTTGTACTTAAACATTGATGCTACAATGATTACAATTAACATTTTATCTTTTTTTTTTTTAAATAAAAGTAAAGAAACCACTGTCTCTGAATTTAAGGATGCTTATTCAGGCAGTGATTAATCACATAAGATGGTGATTCCCTTTTTTGTATTACACAATGCTAAATGTTGCTCTGTCTGTGAATCCACAGCTGGGGAAGCAAGAGTCACAGAAAAGAGAAGGAAAATACTCAAAGAACATTCACAAGGGGGCTGGAGAGATGGCTCAGTGGTTAAGAGCATTGCCTGTTCTTCCAAAGGTCCTGAGTTCAATTTCCAGCAACCACATGGTGGCTCACAACCATCTGTAATCAGGTCTGGTGCCCTCTTCTGGTCTGCAGACATACACACAGACAGAATATTGTATACTAAATAAATAAATAAATAAATATATTAAAAAAAGAACATTCACAAGAAAGAATTTAGTTGAAACCTTTTATAAATACAATGAGCCTCTTAAAGTTTCGAACCCCTGAACACCATTCTCTGTTAGCATTAATGTGTCTGTAGGTGTGTATGTTTGTGTGAAGGTACACATTAACACATGTTTATGGAGGCAGGAAGTTGAAAAATATAATGTCTTTTATTGCTTTTGATGTTTTCTTTGGAGAATGTGCTTCTCGCTGAATGTATAGCTTACCTATTGCCAAGAAGGGGTGGTTAATTAGCTAACGAGATCTTTCTGCTCCACTCAGAAATCTCTGTCAGCTCCCCTGAAGTGCTCCCTCCCTATGTCCTTCCCTTTGTTCCATACCCTGTCCTCTCACAACATTAGAGTCACAGATAACAGCTGTTAATGGGTTTCCGCGATCCACGTTCAGGTGTTCAGGTCCTCATGCATCTGTGACAGGCACTTGAGATATTTCCCCAGAGCCTAAAGACTTTAATTTGTAGAGAAAATGTTCATCCTTCATTACATGTTTATATGCAATTAGTGATGAAGTAATCAGTGAAAATATGCTCACATGTGTGCATTTCTGAGATCCGAGATTCCTATTGTTGAAAGACCCCAGGTATGTTCAACTGGAGGATTGTAGAGGGTGGCACCAGAATCCAGAATGCCTTATAGTGGGATGAGAAGTGGAGTAGGGAAACCAACGAATTCATAATCCATACTTTCATAGATTTAATAAAAGGAGTATGTTTATGTTTTTTGTTTTTACTGACACACTTAAAAATACAAAATGCTGTTCATTTTCGAATAGAGATAAGCTCACGTACTTAGAAAGCAAAGACCTTTTTCATTGTTGTACATTGTTCTTTAATTATAAGCTAAGTGGCATTACCAAGGACTTTGAAACTTAAAAACTTAAGGAGTACAAAAGAAAAGTCAGATCAAGCTATTAGGGTTATAATAAGCTAATGGAATTCTTTATTATTGAAGACACATTTGTTGAAAAAAGTCTATAATGGTGAACATGAAACAATGCCTTAGGACTTCATATTCAGTCTCATGCAAACTCACTCTGAGTAAATACCAACTTTTCAAGCCACAGTCAGAATGCTTTCAAGTTTGTGCTTCAATATACTGTACTTTTATCATGTTGCTACAGTTGTCTTTGTTCATTAGTCTTCTAATACTTTGTTCAAGCTTGTAGTCTAAAATCAAACAACCAAGGAATGTAGCCAGTCATTCCATAACTTTGTTTGGATGTATTTTGTAATATTCAACGCGAGAAACAAAACAAGTCACAGAACATATTCATATAATTCACTGACAAATGGCTATATGTATCCATGTTTAATGATGTATACAAAGAAGAAAAACTGAAGAGATTTGTGTTGTTCCACATTTAATATTTAGTTTGTAATCATTAAAAACATTTCTATGAGCTCTGCACTTTACCCAGTAGTAATGGGAACAGAAGCAATCCTTAGTCAGCTAATAAGTTGGTTTATCTAGTTATTTTGAACAAAAATTCGAAATTTCCTAGTGCATACATATTTATTTATACCTAAATAAATATAACATGCATGTTTTATTATCTATATAATCATCTACTCATCTTATACATATAAAAATGAATATCATGTTTTAACTATAAGCATTATAAAAGCTATTTAATATTTCCATTTAAATTACTTTGAGTCTGTTAAACTAATGCAGTTCATCTTTAAGGAAAGACTATACAAATTTCTGTGATATTCTTTATAAATGCATATATATGTATATTCATTTAAAACATCTAAGAATATCTAACACATCTACAAGTGCCATTTTGAGGAAAGGTTTTCATAGAAGCAGCAATAATTTTCACGTACCTCTGCTAACCTGGGAAAGTACTGTATATGAAAGCTAAAGTCAGATTTTTAGCTTACCTTAGTTTTTCTGATGGTAGTAAATTTAATGTCACCAATTTTCTGCTCCAGTTTCTTTATATATTTGTTCCATAAGCAGAAAATATACCAGACAAAATTAAGGTGATTCTATTTTAGAACTGCCTTTGAAGTCACCATATTGAATTTTACTTAATTTTAAGTACTGTTCTCAAACTCTATCATTCAAAAGTCTCAGTAATTTGATAAGCCTAAATCTATTAACTAAATCAAGTTTCTTTTCAGACAATGTCATTTCAAATATCATACATGAATCTAGCTCTTAAAAATGGTATAGAAAAGCAATTTACTCTTACCTGAGTCTGGTTTATTTCTGGTAATCCTTTTTAGTTCTAAAAAGCAATACAACTAAATTTTGTGTACATATTCTCTATATAGATCTATGTTTCCCAAGATTAGTATAAGAGAAAATTTTTACTTATATAACAAACCAAAATAAAAAATAAGGTAATGTAAAATTATTTATCTCCTAAAACTTTTGTGATATACAATTACGTAAATAGTAAGCAATTTATAATAAACATTATGAATTCATTTCCCATATATAGATCATAAATAGCTGCAATAAAATATATTATTTTCTATCAATTAAAGAAAGGAATGGCCTTGTGGTGTCCAGAAGATATTTCTTCACAACACCTGATCTCTGATTCCAAATTTTCAACCTGATTTTCCTTAATGCACTCTGTTGTTGGAAGAGTAGGGTATCATACAGATGTTCCCTTTTAAAGATAAGACCCCACAATTGCAATCTTTACACTTTGACTTACACAAGATTAAGCCGTTCAGAACATGACCATGGATAGGGAGGTGCTTATGAAGCCACACATATAGCTGAGTAGTAATTGACTGTTGATGGCTACTGGGTAAGGAGAAGTTAGTTATTACAAGGCACATGGCCTGTGGTGGGTAGATTGGTTTTGTTCCTATGGTCCTATATCAGTGCACACATGTGCAATGCTAACTGAACTCTGTGGGTCTTTAAAGTAGAACAAATACGAGCCAGGTGTAGTTGTGCACATCTTTAGCTTTAGCATGATGGAGGAAGAGAAAAGGTGGCTCACTGAGTTTAGGTCAGTATGGTCTAGTGAAAGTTTCAGGACAGCCAGGGCTGAACAGAGGAACTCTATCTTGATAATAACAATCAAAGAAAAATAAACAAATAAAAAGTTAAAATGAAATAAAACTAATTAAAAAGAGAGAAGAAGACATAAAATGGGAGGA
The DNA here is from genome assembly GCF_982192425.1 of Myodes glareolus. NCBI lineage: Eukaryota > Metazoa > Chordata > Mammalia > Rodentia > Cricetidae > Myodes > Myodes glareolus. The sequence goes on along the minus strand of NC_142037.1, from coordinate 56,075,638 downwards.
GTTAATGGGAAGGGCTAGGATCTATAGGGGGTATGTTAGAGGCATGTATATTAGATGAATACATTTTATAGATGCACAAAGTTACCAAAGTATAAAATTACATATGTTGATTTAACAACCAAGGTAAATATTTTTAGGAATAACTCTCAAAAAGGTAAGATGCTTTATAAATATTTCCAAACAGATACAAATTTGCATACACTTATCAGCTAATAACTATTAGGAATGTATACGTATCAGCAATACTGTAAAATGGTAGGGATTTTTATTGTAAAAATTTGTTCTTCAAAAAAGATTTTTTTCAATGTCAATACAGGTAAAACAATGTATTTGACAGACAATAAACTATCAAGTAAATATTGAGCCATGAAATTAGTATGACCATTACTTCTCTTTGGAATCCTATCCAAACTTGAGATGAAACATGTCTTTTCATTAACTGACATAATTTGTTCTTGAGAGAATAAGAAAGAGTTATTTTGTGTATGTATTTAAAATAAAAAGCATGTACATTTTTTTTCTGATGGTGAATATATGTTAAGGCTTTGAAAGTTCATTCTGAATTTTCAAATTGAGGAGCATGGATAAGGAACATGATTCTGCAATACATTATTAGAAGCTGACTCATGAGATAAAAGTGTGCAGGAAATAGTAAATTATTTTCCCTAGTTCCTACAAAAATATTAACAAGGAAAGCTAGTTGGAGAAGGAACAGAGATGATCTATCTTATATTGAATTCTGTTATTCTTTTTTTTTATCAAATGGTGCCAGCTTAAGCTCTTTCTATGTCATAACTACCGAGTTTAGGATTGCGTGATCTTGACACTCAGCTTGACCACCCATGGGTGTAAATCTTAAACCAGTTAAGCACTAGCTAATGTGGATTTCTTTTGCTTATCCTTCGTACTCTGAATTTATACCACTAAGTTCAAATGTAATATTTTACAGTGACTAATATTATATCACATCGATCTGACATTTCTTATTCTTCAATTTTTATTGTTCAACCACTGGCATTCTGTGGGGAAGGTGACACATAGATGTTTAAGCAGAGCTTAAAAATGGAGACCTGTTATCTAAGCAGTCACAGTGATCCCAACAAAAACAACATACTGCACAAGGAGATAACGTGTTTAGTTTAATAGCAGCTCAGATCCTAATTCCCCAATGACCTTCTCAACTGAAAGGATTACCTTGGGAGTAAATACTCTAAGACAACACTTTCTTATAGACAGTGCTTATTGAAAAGCAACAAATTTTTATTTAGTATTCTTTAAATAATGGATTTGATTAAAACCTAGAGGCTTATGATTAAGTAAACAGCAAAAATTAAAGTCCTTTAGATTTACATGCTTAACTACAACTTTTCATTCTTGCCACACTGTAAACAGCTTCCAAGCTCTTTGAGTTTCTTTCTATAATTCAAACAAATGTGAAACATTATGTACTTAGTATTATAAATTCATCAGAAGTACTGAAGGCACTAGTTTGTCCAATGTGCCGCTTGACCTTAAAATTATTTTTAGTTTAAAAAGTATCATATTCTTGGCTTCTCAGTCAGCCCTCATTGTCAGCCACATTCAGAGAGTCCGATTTGATCAGATGCTCCATCACTCCCAGTCCAGCTAGCTTTGGTGAGCTCCCATTAGATCAGTCCCACCATCTCCGTGTGTGGGCGCACCCCTCGCGGTCCTGACTTCCTTGCTCATGTTTTGAGTTTTGATTGTACTGCATGGACTGGCCTTGTGGGAGCCTAGTCTGTTTGGATGCTCACCTTCCTAGACCTGGAGGGAGGAGGGGGACCTTGGACTTCCCACAGGGCAGGAAACCCTGACTGCTCTTAGGACTCAAGAGGGAGGGAGAGAGGGAGTAGGGGGAGTGCGAGAGTATTGAGAGGAGGGGAGGAAGTTAAAATTTTTATAAATAAATAAATAATATTCTTAACAGTAAGACAGGTAGTATTAAGTTTGCTTAAAACAGATAAATAAATAATGAAAATATAAGAAAGAGACAAAGTAGGAGAAGTCTTTGATAAGTGGGCTGGGAGAATCATTTCTCTTTTTATGCATTTCAAAATATCACAATACTGTTGCAGGAAGATGGGGCTGCTTGTTCGTCCCAGCTGCCCAGCCAGCTTAACCCCAAAATAACCACACAGAAACTGTATTCATTAAATCACTCCTTGGCCTATTAGCTCTAACATCTTATTGGCAAATTCTTGCACCTTAGTTTAACCCATTTCTATTAATCTGTATATCTCCAAGTGGCAGTGACTTACTGGGAGAGATTCTAACCAGCGTCCATCTCAGGTAGAGGATCCATGGCATCTCCCCAACTCTGCCTCCTTTCTCCCAGCATTCAGTTCTATTTTCCCTGCCTACCTAAGTTCTGCCCTATAAAAAGGCCAAAGCAGTTTCTTTATTCATTAACCAATGAAAGCGACACATAAACAGAAGGGCCTCCTACACCAACAAACATTTTTAAGCAATAACGAATACTGCTCATTGGACATACTAACTTTAAATTATAAGTTTTAGTGTACTATATCTACTACCCATTGGATATTCTATAATTTTATATAAACTACAAAGATGTTCATTTTGCTAAATTTTAATAGAAAAAGTATGGTAATACATGTAAAATTTTATTTTGTTTGTCTTATTTCTTTTTATTCCTGAGATTGTATAACTGTGCTTGTGTGTGTATGTGTGTGTGTGTGTGTGTGTGTGTGTGTGTGTGTGTGTGTGTGTGTATACATATGCCTCTGTGTGGGTATTTTCCTGGGGAGTGCCGTGGCTTTGGTAGTTAGAAGAGAATAAATAGCTGAAACCTGTGGGAAAGGAGTACAGACAGCTGTGAGCCAACTGATTTCCATGATAGGATCTGAATTTAGTCTTCTGGGAGAACAAGAAGAACTCTTAACCTCTCTACAACTCCTATAAAATTTCCCATATAATACATAGGCAGTCATTAACAGGAGTGATTGACTTTTATGCCTTCAATGATATTTATACATTTTTGTAAATTTTAGATATAGAATAAAATAACAAACAGTTCCAACTGTTTGCTAAATCAACCATACAGCATGACACGTAATTTATTCAATATGTGGATGACTATGGATAACCACTTATTTAAATTTATTTGATCTTGCACTGTTCCAATGGTAAGAAAAATAAAGTTGCACACTCTCACACACAAACACACACACATACTCACATATGTACACATACACATTTATGAACATTAACTTTTACCTTTATTTAATGACGAGTTCTGTATAGAAGAAGAACTGGAGAAAGGAAAACCAACACTGAAAATATGCGTCCTCAGTTTTAGATTTCAAGAGTGCAAGAGTGGATTTGGTATTCAAGTAATATGAAGTATTTATTAGATCTACTCAACACACAGTTGATCACCCATACCATGGTTTGTTTTTTGAGTTCTGTTTTGATTATAGTAGAAGGTAGGTTTGAAGGGTAAGTATGAACCATAAATTGGCTAATAATCAAGTCAAACTGATAAGAAATAAAACTTTTTAAAATGACACCCCCTGCTCAGAATGCATGCGTGCACACACACACACTTTTTTTTTCTGTCATTCATTATGCTATTAAAGGAGATTGTGATATCTTCATCTATGGGAATTTAACAGTGCTAACTGAACACATTATCATCTTAATTGCTTGGTGTTCTTTCACTTTCCCTAAAACTTACAAAAAGTCCTATCATCTAATGGGTTCCAAAGAAAAGTTATGGTATTTGCACAATGACATTTATTCTGACTGCAACTCAACCACTAACTGCACCGTTTTTCAAGAGTGTTTATATATGATGTAAGTGTAGCTTTCCCCTAGAGGATTTTGCAATGATTCAGTGGATTTATAGCACAGAAATAAGACATCAGAAAGTTATAAAATCATCACATGTTACAGAAAATGAAAAGAGCTCACCCTACATTCAGGAGTAACCCTCAGGTAGTAAAATCTTACCTCAGATACAGGACTGTATTGTTCATGACTCACACCAGCTGGAGAATTTCCAGGGCTTCCTAAGTAGTTCTCTAATGCCAGTATAAATATTAAATTGCACTTCTACCTCCCACCCAGAACTGTGAAAATACAGATACATTTGATGTATTATAACAACTTTTTGGCCATTTACTTCAGCATGCTCTTCTAATAATTATACCATTTTTAAAAATAAAAGCACTCAAATATCATTTGAAAACATCAGTGGTCTTATTTTATCCGTAGAAATGTATCATTAAACAGATTTTAGAGTGGATAGCAAGCCTAAAATCACTTCAATTTTATAATCTTTCCACATTGGTTGTCAGAAATACTAGAAAATGGAAACACTTAGATATCTATTAAATGAAATATCACTGTGTTATAATATAGTTTCATCTGGTAAAAGTTTTCTTCTCCATTATAAAAAAAATGAGTTGGTCAACATTGAGAATAAAGAACAGGAAGATCCGACTATCAAGACTAGTGTATTGTTTCAAGATCTTGATTTTAATTTAAACAAAGCACTTTACAGTAGGATAGCACAGTATATATTAACATACTCAAAATTAATAGACTTAATTTTGAGCAACTGTGAAAAGAAAATGGCTAGAGTATACATCAATCCACAGGGATTCAGAAGTTGCAGCTTAGGCACTGAATTGTGGCTTGTCAATACAGAATTGTTTACAGTCCTCTTTTTACTGGATTTTCTCACATTTGCCCTTAGATTCTGATTATATTGAAGAAACTTCTTAAATAAAATTCAAACTAAAAACTGAACAGCATCTGAAATATTTTGATATTAAAAAGCTTAAAAATATGTGAGACCACTATGAATTAGGAACAGTAAATATTCTCTGTAATCACTTAACCATGAAGCAAGTGTAATTGCTCTGTTACAATGATTGGCTTTCATTTCTCTTATGTGTCAGTCAGAAACGATACTCTGTTGACTAAGAATGAAAAAGGCAAAATAATTGACTAAACTCTTGTAAACATACACTGTTAAGAAAATATTAGTGTGTTTTGTCTCTTTTTTGTCTATTAATATGCATATTATATTCTTTATTTTCTTCCATCATAAACTTTAAGACATCAAGTGAGGTCTACAAAATTATTTGTTCCCTTTCAAAACAGTAACAGAATGATACCAACTAACTTCAATAAGTACCCAGTGTCATCTCTTAGTGGATTTATCCATCACTGAAAAAACTGTGGCATCATTGATTAAAGAACTTGATATCAAATTTGATGTTTTATAAGAAACACTGTTCCAGAAGTTCAGAAGCATTCAGAATTGTTAAATTCCATGGTCACTTTAACATATCATCATTTAACTCCTATTCTCTAATGTTCTAAATCTCAAAAGGAAATTTTTCTTAACATGCCTAATTACAAAGAACATATTTTTAAAATTTACTGTTTCTGTTTCATTAACATTTATTAATATTTTTACTTATCAACAAAATTTATCATTATTATGAATTCATTTGTTCTGTAGCTTTTGATCTAGAAGAATTAGCACATGATTGTAGAATTTTGGTTGGCTTGATCTCGTGAAAGTTTTCTATATGCAATATTAGCCAAATATGATTTCATGTGTACAATAGTCTTATGGTGTTCAGAAAACAAGTTTTTGTTGCAGTCAGCTGCCACCATTGACTCAAAATATTTACTTCCCTCTTCTCTAATGATCCTTAAGAGAGATAGCTGTCATATAGATGTCCTATTTAGAATTGTGACCCTCAATGTCTCTTATTCTTTACATATTGAACAGTTGTGGGACTCTGTACTTATTGTCAACTATTACAACAAAAAATTTCTGTGATGAAGATTAACTAAATATTAAAATGAGAAAACTTAGGGGCAATTTAATACTGATGTTCTCTCTTAGGGATTATGACCTAGCCAGTCATGTTTTGTTTATGTTTGTTTGGCTGGTTTTTGCCACAGTTAACAGTACAAGGCATGGATTACACATTGTGGAGTCAGCTTAAACCCAATTACAAAGCAATTATGTATTCCCATAACATTTTAGCTTGTATTGGACCAGTGGTCGTATTTTGCAAGTCCCATCATCTTATGGCTAATATGATTCACATCTAGAGAAGAATGTTGAAAAGTTTTCTGTCTTAGAAAAGCCCATCCTACATTGAATGAAGTTTCCCTGTCAGTAACATGTTGCTTCACCATGTCTTATGACTCAAGTATGTGGTTTTTAAAAATAGAACTAACCATTATGCTATAGCTACCAAGAGCAATAAAAATCTCCTGAAGTATTAGATGGGGATCTGTGGAACCCCACTTACCAATGAATTAAATAAAGTTAATCCATTCCTTGCCCTGTACTTGATAGGCTATGGTGTCTTGGATGTCATTGTAATCTTCTTATTGAACACCTCCACTTAAACTCCATTTAATGTATCTATATATTTTAGTAGTTTTTTAAGGTAGCAATGCTTCCAAAGAAAATTTGTGCAAGTTTTGATTGTCAGATTTGACCCCTGATATTTCTTCCTTTCCCCAAACTTTTAGTTCCTTCACCATTTAATCTTCATTTTTCCATTATTTCCATTTCTCCATTCATATTAACCATGTTGTTACTGCTTTCCTTGAAATACCCTACAATGATTCTTACTTGGTTGATTACTGCAGGTATTCCCATTTAGAAACACGTAAACACAGAGGTCAAAACTATATTTTGAAGATAGGGCAATATCTGCAACAATGTTTCTAGTCAAACTGAATAATTATATATAAAATAATTTAACTAGATCCTTATTTCCCACTCTGCATAAGACACAAATAATTGAAGATAATGTCAATAATATATTAAAAATTCAAAGAAATAAATAATTGATAATTATTTAGATAACTTTTAATTATTACTCACTTAATTAATGGGTTACATTTCTGAACAGAAAGTTCTCAAAAGAACAAATAAAACTGTCTATGAAATAGCACATTATTCAAAAATATTAGCAATTATAAATGTTCAAATTAAAACAGTTTTATAATTTCATAGTGTAAAATGTTTTTTAATTAAATTTAATTATGTAATGCTTGCTTTTCTTTTCCATATTGAAACCCAACTGTGTATATCTTGCTCCCTCTCAAATTCGTGGCCTCTTATTTCTTAAATCATCATTGGTGTGGTTACTGATATTATGAGTGCAATATTCAAATGTATAAATAAATAAAAGTAAACTACCTAGCCTGTTTATTTTTCCTATATGTATTTGACTATAGGACTGACTACATGATACCAGATATGGGATTCTAATCCCTGGGGTAATCAATTAATTTTTAATCTATCATTAGTAGTCAATTGTCTGAATTTCTTCATTCAAGGCTGGTTTCTTATGAGATTTACTCCATCCATGCTGGCATGTCAATTGGTTTTACTGTTTAGGACTGGTTTAGGAAATGATGTGATTGAGAGTTTATGAATGAGGCTAAGATAAAGAAAATATTAGACAGCAATTACACAAGAAAATTGCTGGTAAGGATATGAAGAAAAGTTAACTCTCACTTTTATTGTCATTGTAGACTATAGAGCCACTTTGAAAATCAATATGGATAATTCCCCAAAACTAAATGTATACCTACCATATGGCTGAGATATACCACTCCTTGTCATTTACCTGATGTACAGCACTTCCTATACCACAGTTATTTTCTCAGACTTGCTTATTAGTGATCTATTCACAGTAGCTAGGTAATGAAAGTAATAAAGTGTTATTCAACTAAAATCAGCAAATAAAATGTATATGAACAATGTACTTTTATTCAGCTGTGGGACAGAAAAGGAATTTGCAGGGAAATAATAAATATTCAGAATTAGGTAGCACAGACCCACAAAGATAATCCTGTGAGTTTTAACTTATTTGTAGATTTGGCATAGCAAGAGGTACAGTCATTTAAGTGAAGAGATACCCTACAGAAAGGGGAAAATCCTTCACTAGCTATATATATGACAGAGAGTTTATATAGATTTACACAATGAACTAGACATAGCTAAACCAAAGAAAAATGTGGCAAGGCATGTACTTATCACCTTGTACAAAACTCAGCTACAAATGGATTAAAACTGCATCATAAAATACTGAACCCAAGCCAGGTGGCCTTTAATCCCAGCACTTGGGGGGCAGAGGCAGGCAGATCTCTGTGAGTTTGAGGGTAGCCTGCTCTACAAGAGCTAGTTCCAGGACAGTCTCCAAAGCCACAGAGAAACTCTATCTAAAAAAACAAAAAACAAAAAACAAACAAATAAACAAACAAAAGAAATGAAAAAGAAAGGAAGAAAGAAAGTAAAGAAAGAAAGAAAAAATACTGAACCTGATAGAAAAGAAAGTGAGAACAGCCGTCAATCGGTTAGCACAGGAGCCCTTTTAATCAGAAATCCGTTAGCACAGGAACTACGAGCAAAAATTAACAAATAAGACCTCCTGAAGCTGAGAAGCTTCAGTATGACAAAGGTTGTCATCATTTGACCAAATTGGCAGACTACAGAACGGAAAGATTTTTAACTCCTATGATGTCGCAGGCGATCAGTAATGAAAAGTCCCCAGACTATCTTAATACAAAATATACAGCTTTAATAAACAGAAGGAAGGCTTACACCAGCTTACACTAGAATCCAAACGATCAGTCTGGACGCAGGAGCCAGGGGAGAGAGCTAGCGGGAGAGCACTTGCCAGGTTTATAGGTAAACTTTAGCCTAAGGGCGACATGCCTCACCAACAGAATTTGATTGGCTGAACTCCCCTATCACTCCTACACATCTAATAGGGGAATAACACCTAAACTATATAAAGAACTCAAGAAACTAGATATCAAGAAAATGAAGAACAAAATTGAAAAGGGGGTACAGAATGATGTTGCCGGAGACTGTTGATTTGTTTAAAACAAACAAGTGGCCTTCAACCACAGAATGCCATCTGAATAAGAACTATTTAAATGAATGTTCAACATCCTTAACAACCAAGCAAACACAAATCTAATGTATTTTGAGATTAAAATTTACACAGGTCAGGATGCCTAAAATCAAAAAACAAACCAACGAACAAAACAAATGACAGCTGATGCTGGGGAGAATGTGAAGAAAGTAGAACACTCATCCATCGTTGGTGGGATTAGAAACTTGTGCAATCACTAGAAAAATAAGTGTGGTGGTTCCTGAGGAACATGGGAATCTGTGTACCTCAGGATCAGGCTTTACCATTCGTGGGCAAAGGACAAGTCACCCTACCACATAGATACTTGCTCAGCCATGTTTCTTGCTGTTCTATTTCAAATACCCATAAACAACCTAAATGTCCCTCATGAAAAATATTTATAAATGAAATTTTTGTACATTTTCACAATGGAATATTACTGTCTTTTTTTTCTCTCCAACATGAAATTTTCAGGTAAATGTTGAAACTAGACAAAAATCTCCCTATGTGAAGTAACCCAGATTCTTAAAGAAAAATGATCAGTGCCTTATTCAACCATTATCAGAAATATTTCTTCTTGCAGTATATGAAAAGAAATACAGAATCACTCAAGGAGACATTCAGAGAAGTGCATGAGGGAACAAGCCAGAGAGAGAACCCTAGAGACCATGGAAAAGACAACCTTGAAGAGATGTCTCCAAAAAAATCTACCCTCAAACCAGAGATCAGAGAATTCCATTGAAGAAGAGTTGGAAAGAATATTTTATCCAGAGAGGATGGATGGCACCAAGAAAATAAGACCCTCTAAATTAAACACTATCAAAGTTCTTATGAACTCTCACTGAATGAAGCAACATCCAAAGGAACTACACAGATATGCACTAGATCCTCTGCATATATATCAAAGCTTCCAACTGGGTGTATTTATGTGATTCCTTATTGCCTAAAAGGGTGGATCTGGGATTTTTTTTGGCTTTTCTTGGCCTCCCTTCTGTGCATTTGTTGATTCCAACTTAAACTGATCTTATTGTTTCATCTTTTTAAAATTTTGTTGCATTTAAGAAATCATGTCTTAGAAGTCTATTCTTTTCTAATGAGAAATAGAAAGAGAGTGTCTGGATGTAAGGGAAAGTTGGGAGGCAACTGGAGGATTATAGAGAAGAGGAGAAATTGTAATCAGGATATATTGTGTGAGCAAAAATAATCTATTTTCAATTAACAAAAAATGCTAAAAATTGTGAGGTGAAACTTAAATAAAGATTCCCAAAATTAGAAGTAAACAATCACTGAGAATTATAATTTCTAACATTCAGCATCCTAAGTCACCAGCAAAATACAAGCCATAACTGTTTCACATTTTGCCTTACTTCATTTAGAATGCCTAAAACTATAAATAACTACAAATGCTGGTGAGAATTCTCTGAAAGGAGAATATTAATCTTTGTTAGTCTCACGATGGTGTAGTAAAAACGGAAACTGGTATGAAGTTTTCTCAAAATCTTATAAATACATCTATCATTTGATCCATATATAACACTCTTAATCATATACTACATCCTACTACAGAAGTATTTGCTCTACTATAGTCATTTCTGCTTATTCACAATATCCATTAAAAGGAAGTAGACTAGATGCCTATTAATTGGATAATAAAAATATGATACATTTCTGCATTGGAATATTATTCATCTATAAAATTAACAATTATTAATTTTTCACTCAACAGTGTAGTAATATGATTGGCTGAATGTTGTGGAATATTTATTTACATATGCAAAGATGTATTTGATTTATTTAATTATGTTAAATGTTGCTATTTTACCTTAAATGCCCGAGGCACATGTTTGTTCTAATAAAATACTGAACAGTTAATAAAAAGGGAAGAGTTATGAAGGGTCGCTAGATGTCTCAGTTATTGTAGGCAGTGTTGGCAATGTCAGATTCCTTGGGTTGTGATTTTCCTTCAATTACCTTCTGTAAGGCTGGATTTGTGGCTATATACTGTTTTAATTTGTTTTTATCCTGGAATATTTTGTTTTCTCCATTGATAGTGAACGATAGCTTGGATGGGTATAGTAGTCTGGGCTTGCATCCATGGTCTCTTAGTTTCTGCAGTACCTCTATCCAGGATCTTCTGGCTTTCATGGTTTCCATAGAGAAGTCTGGGGTAAGTCTGATAGGTTTAACTTTATAAGTTACTTGACATTTTTCTTTTGCAGCTCTTAATATTCTTTCTTTAATCTGTATGTTTTGTGTTTTGATTATTATATGGCAAGGGGATTTTTTTCTGATCCAGTCTATTCGGTGTTCTGTATGCTTCTTGAACCTTCATAGGAATATCGTTCTTTAGGTTGGGAAAGTTTTCTTCTATAATTTTGTTGAATATATTTTCTGGGCCTTTGATCCGCAATTCTTCTTCTTCTACTCCTATTATTCTTAGGTTTGGTCTTTTTATAATGTCCCAGATTTCTTGAATGTTTTGTTATGAGAATTTGTTGGATTTGCTGTTTTCTTTGATCAGAGCCTTTATTTTCTCTATGGTGTCTTCAGAATCTCAGATTCATTCTTCTATCTCTTGTATTCTATTGGTTATGCTTGTTTCTGTAGTATCTGTTCATTAACCTAGATTTTCCATATCCAGCCAGCCCTCGGTTAGAGTTTTCTTCATTGACTCCATTTCAGTTATCAATTCTTGAACTATTTCCATTAACTGTTTGATTGTTTTTTTTCTTGGTTTCCCAGAGTATCGTTTACAGATTTACTCATTTCTTCAAACTTTTTGTTTTATTTCTCATCAATTTCTTTACTCATTTCTTCAAACTTTTTGCTATACTTCTCATCCATATTTATTTCCATGCATGAAACTCAAGTCCAAATGGATAAAAGACCTCAACATTAATCTGACCACTTTGAGCCTGATAGAAGAGAAAGTGGGAAGTAGTCTACAAGATATAGGCACAGAAGACCACTTCCTAGGTAGAACACCAGTAGCACAGACGATAAGAGAATCAATGAATAAATGGGACCTCCTGAAACTGAGAAGCTTCTGTAAAGCAAAGGACACTGTCAGTAAGACAAAAAGGCTACCTTCTGACTGGGAGAAGAACTTCACCAACCATTCATCAGACAAAGGTCTGATCTCCAAAATATACAAAGAACTCAAGAAACTAGGCACGAAAACTCTAATTAACCCAATTAAAAAATGGGGTACTGAACTGAACACAGAATTCTCAACAGAAGAACTTCGAATGGCCAAAAAACACATAAGGTCATGCTCAACCTCCTTAGCGATCAGGGAAATGCAAAACAAAACCACTTTGAGATACCATCTTACACCTGTCAGAATAACTAAACTCAAAAACACCAATGATAGCCTATGCTAGAGAGAATGTGGAGTGAGGGGAACACTCATCCACTGTTGGTGGGAATGCAAACTTGTGCAACCACTGTGGAAATCAGTGTGGCAGTTTCTCAGGAAACTCCCTCAGGACCCAGCAATTCCACTCTTGGGAATATACCCAAGAGATGCCCTATCATACTACAAAAGCATTTGTTCAACTATATTCATAGCAGCATTATATGTAACAGTCAGAACCTGGAAACAGCCTAGGTGCCCCTCAATAGAAGAATGGTTAAAGAAGGTGTGGAACATATACACATTCGAGTTTTTCTCAGCGGTAAAAAACAATGACATCTTGAATTTTACATGCAAATAGATGGAAATAGAAAACGTTTTACTGAGTGAGATAACCCAGACCCAAAAAGAAGAATATGATATGAACTCACTCATAAGTGGATTCTCACCATAATTAAAGGTCTTTGGGCCTATAATTTGTGATCCTAGAGAAGCTAAATAAGAAAATGAACCTGAAGAAAATCATCGTTATCCTCCTGGATATTGGAAGTAGACAAGACTGCCAAACAACCTTGGGTGCACCGGGAGTGGAGGGGTGGAAGGAAGGGGAGATGGTTAGAGAGAAGGGAGTAGGAGAGGATTGTGGACAGCTTGGGGGAATGGGATGGGGGGAGAGAGGAAGGATGGATATGGGAGCATGGAAGTATATATCTCAACTAAGGGAGCCATTTTAGGGTTTGCAAGAGACTTGGTTCTAGAGGGGTTCCCAGGTTCAAGGAGAGGTCCCCAGATTGTTCCCTGGACAGCAGAGGAGAGGGTGCCTGAACTGGCCTTGGCCCATAACCATACTGATGAATATTTTGCCCATCACCATAGAACCTTCATCTGGTGACGTATGGAGATAGAGACAGAGACCCACATTGGAGAACTGGACTGAGCCCGCAAGGTCCAAATGAGGAGCAGAAGGAGGGAGAACATGAACAAGGAAGTCAGGACCGTGAGGGGTGCGTTCACCCACTGATACAAGGGAACTGATCTAATGAGAGCTCCACCAAGGCCAGCTGCACTGGGACTGAACGAGCATGTGATCAAACCGGATTCTCTGAATGTGGTTGACATGGAGGCTGTCTGAGAAGCCATTGATAATGACACTGGGACTTGTTTCGTCTGGGCGTACTGGCTTTTTGGGATCCTAGTCTGTTTGGATGTTCACCTTCCTAGACCTGGAGGGAGAGGGGAGGAACTTGAACTTCCCACAGGGCAGGAAACCCTGACTGCTCTTAGGACTGGAGAGGGAGTACAAGAGGGAGTGGGGGTAGTGGGAGGGTGTTGGGAGGAGGGAAGGAAGTGGAAAATTTTATAAATAAAAAGAGGGAAGAGTTATAGGCAAGACTTCTAGAATGGGAGAGTAAGTATGAGGAAGAATTTAGGCTAGGGAAGGAAAAAAGAATGGAGATGACAGGGGCTTGCCAGGCAAACATGGAGAAAGCAGGAAAGTAATACATACAGAATGAAAGAAAGTTGAAAATCCCAAGGAAACATGTAGATGAATAATCATTTTAAATTAAGTTAAAAGAGTTAGCTGTACAAAGGCTAAGGCCAAGTATTCAAAATTAATAACAACTCTCTCCGCCTTTATTTGGGTGTAGAAAACAAAGGAAATTACAAATATATATAGTTAAAAAATAATTTAATACACCTCTTGCTATCCTGGAGATTGCATTTTACAAAAGGTAGAAATACAAAGAAGTGAAACAGCAATGATGATATATCATTTACCAATCATATATAATGTCTTTTATGAACACTAAGTCATAAAGAGTTAAAAGTAAAATTCACAAATAATATTTTTCTCAAACCTTCTTATTCTTTTGTGAAAAGACTGCATGAAAATTGCTTTATCGTGGTGCAAATATTCTTGACCATTGTAAAAGGTGCAACATATCTACAAATTTAAGGCAGATTTTCAAATGAGTCACTCAATCCTTGAATATGGTCTTCAACAATGAACTTTATTTTGTTAATTTTGACATTTACAGAATGAAATCTCTGTTAACATAAATATACTCATAAATTAACCAATCAGAAAGCACATGATGCATTAGTGTACCTGTTTCTGGGCTGGCAGCCTCACAAAACTGGCAGTTTTGTATCATGTTTCTTAGAATAATACTAACAGAAAAAATTCAGATGTGATTCTGTGAGGAACTTTCAATAGCAACTTAAAGAGGAGTGATGGGATCTCTAAGAACTATCTCTGGAATCAGGTGGCAGTGCAGCTGAGTAGCTGTACCTATTTACTTGATATGTGAAGGAAACATCTCAAAGTGTCTTCAGGACAAAAGAACAGGTTGTATTCCAATTTGTGTATTGGATAAATATCTTAAATTGTGGTTTCAGGAATTAAATAATTTAACTGTTGCTGTTGTTTTAAGCCAATTGATTTTTATTGTTTGACAGCATTCGATTGTCCTTGTTGAATGTATTTCCATGTAAATTGCTATAGGTACTTGGGTATCTTGGGGTGACAGAGCTAATTCTGAAGTATATTCAGCTTTCAGACTATCAGTGGTCACTAGAAGACCAAATGTATTGAATGATACATGGATTTTTTATGTTGACATATACTATTCTTAAAAAGCAAAACCCTGTGTACACTGCTTTTCTCAAGTTTAGAAAATCTCATAGTGTGTATCTAATATATTTCCATGCTTATGTGATCTTATGTCAAGCTCTACTCTGCAGAGAATATAAAACCTTTGAAAATAAGAACCATGGTTTTATCCCTTAAAGGATAATATTTGTCATATAATCAATGTTTATTTTTGAATGAATGAATGATCTAACATTCACTTGCATATGGGACTAGTTCAGCAGGTGTTTATAGCTTTCTTGCCACTTGGATATAGCATAGTGTCATAAGTTTATGAACTCTAATCTATCTTTTTGAAAATACACTTACTCTCAAGTAGATTAAAATGAAAATGATCCATTTCCAGTATAAGAGTGAAATAAAAAGCACTAGGCTACCCGCAGGACACTGTTTCCTTACTTCAGTAAAATAATGCAGATCGATCCTACATCTTGTTTTATAAATGAAGCCACAATCTGAAGGGGTTGAGGACAGCTACGAGTCCTCAGCTTATCTCCCCAGCATCTCCCACTTAACTGCCTATAAGATGAAAGTGAAAGCTTGAAATGAAATTTGGAGTATCAAGAAGACTCTAGTCAGGAGATTAGAGGCAATATTATCATTTATAAAAGATTTAACATTGATAATTTTTAACTAAGATGAAGGGAATTGTAATGAAGATTAGGGAAATTCTAAGAGAGAAATTGGAAAACTTAACTACCCTCATTATTGTGATGAGAGGAATGAAGTGCTTAATCTGTCATCTTGGAAGAACACGAAGCTCCATCTTCTGTGGTTTGGAATGAAGAAGGTTATTTGGTGAGTATAAAAGAACTGGAGCCAAGGTTTGGTGGTGCACACCTTTAATCCCAGCACTCAGAAGGCAGAGGCCAGCTGATCTCTGTGAGTTCGAGGTCAGTCTGGTCTACAAGTGCTAGTTCCCGGGTCTGTAGGACTATAACACTGAGGAACCCTATCTCAATGAAACGAAAGAACTAGAACTACCTGCTGATGAAGAAACCATCTGTCATTGGAAGAGGATGAAGACTCTGGCAAGCTCTTCTTATTCCTGTATTAGATGATGTATTTTCTAATACCATTTAGCATTTCTTAACTAGGGTCAGAAACAGGCTGTTGGGAAAGCAGAAGTATGTTTTATAACATTCCCATGCTTCTCTTTTCATAGAAGCATGCTGAGAGTGTTTATGGGAACTTTCACATCTAAATTGACAATGACCCACCAAAAGCCAAAGACCACTGTTAAAAATGCAAATATGCCAACATGAACAACCTTCTTTTGAGTTGTTGGCCTGTTCTATATAAATGACTCCCAAACCTACAACCCAATGCTATTGCCTTTAGGTTTTTTTTCCCCAGCATTACTTCAGTAACTAATACAGAAGATACTATGTACTGCAAAAACAGGGCCAAGAGACTCTGAGCTGAAGCTAACCTAAATGCCACTTACCTGGGGATTAACTTTCATAGTACCAAAAGGCAAGAAACAAGATTTCAAATAAGAGGGGCAACCAACAATGATATAGAGTTATGAAATCCATGAATCACATCTATGACAGCATAGCATGAACCCCCCCCCCCCCCGATAGTGCTGTAATGGCACACATATCTTGGAGATAACCAACAGTTCTGTGACTGGACTTAGGACCAGCTCATCTAGCAACCTAGCTAACTACACAGTGCTAATGAAATCATTATTTTGAGGAGAAAATACAACCACTAATTTATTAAACCAGCGCAATCCCTAGCAGCAATATATAAACCTACATTTGTATATTTACCGATAAGTATATTCTTCACACTTCTTTAAGGACGTTTTTTTTTCCCAACAGAGAACATTGAAGAAAACCACAACCAATCAAAATGCAGAGTTGTGTTGAACAGTGCCATTGAGCTTATCTACAAAACTATATATATCTTTATATATATATAAAACTATATATAACTTTATATATCTATAAAGCTCAGAGAACATTGAGAAAGAGGAGATGGCAAGATTGTTATACCCGGAGGGTCAGGGGAGTTGCTGTGATATTGTGTCCCATAACAATATCATAAAGTAAATCCAATTGTGAGCCACACAAGGACAACAGTAATAGATGTGTCAAGGTGGACCTGGAACTATTCACAAGAACTCAGCCCTTTTTCAGTATAGGAAAAAATAATATAGTAAACTGAGGAAACTTTAAAGCAAAGGAGAAATAAATAGGTCTTCCCCAGGAAAGAGTACACATATTTCTTGTCCAGTTCCTAGTTGCCATCTCTGAAAACATACATAAAAGTAATATTATACAGAGTGAATAGTTTTCATTCATTAAAATAAATGTGTTTGTATACACACGCACACACACACACATATTGGGATGTTATACTAATAAGTAAAAAACAGAGCCCATGAATTTGAAAAAGACTGATGAGAATTATTTGGGAAACTTTGGTCGGAGGAAAGAGAAGGGCAGTGCTATAATTATGATATATTATAAGCCCAAAAATATAAAAAATTCAGCCACCTGGAGGAAAAAGAACCTGAGGACAAATCTTTTAAAATTAAACTTTATGATTAATGTTAAAGCTACTGTTATAATTTTGATTCCTTTATATTCCCACTCATGAGATACTTGATTTTTAAAATCATTAAAGTCAATTCATGTGTTGTAGAAATTTTTTTTATTCAGAAAAAGATTCAACTATTTACCCATATATTCTGGATAAACATATGTTACAAATATGATGTGAGCTACCTATCTATCTGTCTGTCTATCTATCTATCTATCTATCTATCTATCTATCTATCTGCATATCTATCATCTACCAGTAACATCATAATCTAACTTCATATATTTCAGTCAAAGTTTTATATAGAGTTACCAGTTGTGTAAACTGGTGAGTCTTCTAGAAAATTCAGTGAACAGTGACAGTCCAAACACCAATGCTTTCTATTTCTTAGTTAATTGTTGTAAGAAGAAATGGTGATGTGAAATGAAAAAAAAATACATGTGCCCTCTGTTGATTCTAACTTGTAGAATTCACAAGAGAATAAGGACATGACTGGCAACTAACATAGTTTTGAAACAGCATATATCTGTTTATTTTTATATGAAGAGACAACAGTACTGTGTTTTGTTCCACTTTTTCATCATCTCTATAAAGTTAGGATGCATTTGATGAATTTTTGCTACTATTCTTTATCTTCTTGTTATACTAATAGCTTAATTGTCCTTCAAAACATCGTAAAAGAAGCATAAATATGACTTTAGCTTAATTCATTTGTTCAACACAATTAAACATTAACAGTTGCCTCGAAATTGTGAGAAAATGCAGTCCATCCCCACTATATGTCATTATTTTGGTCTGTAAATCACATAAGAATGGTTTATATGGTTACATTATGGATATTCTGCCACCATAATAAAGACCTTGGAGGTGGGTGGATATTCATTTACATTTATTTTAAAGAGTTCAATTTCTAACTTTTTAAATTGTTTCTAATTTTATTTAAATTTTATTGATTCTTTGTGGATTACACATCATGCATCCTGATACCACTTATTTCTCCATCCCTTTGCATGTGTCCTCTGTCTTAACATCTGCCCTCTCTCAGACCATGCATCCTCTCCCCAAAATTAAACAAAATTAGAAAGAAAAAACAAAACAAAACCAACCACCCCTACACACACACTAACAAAAGAGTGAGAACAGTATCGACTTGGAAGGTGTCATGTGGCTTGTCGAGTCCCACAGTTTGTTATATAGTTCATTTATCTGCTTGTAAGTCTTCATTGTTATCAGTCATTGGTCGGGTTGGAGTCCTCTGGGTTCTGCTACACGATCAAACATGGGCTTTTTTTCCAGGTTCCTCTTATGTACCCTGTTGCCTGTCATGTAGATTCTGCAGTTTGTATCTGTAGGTTTGTTCCATTCACAGGTTATAGTTGTTCATAGATGATGTGGATGCTGGTTCTGGGCCTGGGAGGTTGCTGGGTCGGTCAGTCTTCCACATTTTTCTCAACATCACCATATAGGCAAGCTCTCCAGCACTGCCTCAGCAAGCTCACCTAATGCAGCGGGCAGCAATGGGTGCCATCAGTTCTGTTCTTAGGTTCTCAGAAAGGTTCAACCCCACTGGAACCACCAGAGCCAGCTCTATTGTTTTGCATAGGCAGGTTCAGGGCCCTCTCTCAATTATTGTCTGGTTATACAAGAAAGGGCGGGGTAAAACTCTCCTGCCCTCAGGGTTGGCTCACCCAGGACAACAGGGTCAGATGTAGTGTTTTGTCCAAACAGGGTGAACGGACCACAGTCCTGTGTGCTTCAGTAGGTGAGAGTCAGGGATAGTTCTCCCACGCTTTTGACCAGAAGCCAACTCTCTCATCTATTGCAGAGAGTTGCAAAGATGATTGGGGGATTACAGCAGGATTCTAGCCAGTTGGTTAAAACCATTTTGACCGCCAGGGTACAAACTCCCTTGGGGCTGATGGCTAAGAGCTTGAGCTTGGTACTAGTCGGGTGGTGGTGGTCCACGCCTTTAATGGCAGCACTTGGGAGGCAGAGGCAGGCTGACCTCTGAGTTCGAGGCCAGCCTGTTCTAAAAGAGCTAGTTCCAAGATAAACCCTGTCTAGAAAAATCGAGAGAGAGAGAAAGGGAGAGAGAGAGAGGGAGAGAGAGGGAGGGAGAGAGAGAGAGAGAGAGAGAGAGAGAGGGAGGGAGGGAGGGAGGGAGGGAGGGAGGGAGGGAGAGAGAGAGAGAGAGAGACAGAGAGAGAGAGAGAGAGAGAGAGAGAGAGAGAGAGAGAGAATCTTTTCTCTTTTTAACTTTTTAACTTCCCTTAGAGCCAACATGGAGCCTCCCAGGAAACCTGGAGACTGCTGAGGTACTGCAGACGACACCTCCCATTGGGTCTAAGGGAGGACAGGGTATAAAGGTCTACCCGTGTCCGCAATAAATGAATCTGCTTCGCCACTTGCCTGACTCCAGGAGTCTATGACAATGACTCTGCTCCATCTACCCAGGGTGTGGTAGCAGGAGACAAGCAACAGGGGATGGCATCTTTCTCCCACCTGTTCTACCACATGGCAGATGAGGGGGTAGTGTGGGGCCAGCTCCCCTGCTGTCATGCACTCAGAGTAGGCTCACTTATGCGCCTGACAACAGGGTCAGCTCTAGCGTGCTGCCAAGGTGAGTTGCATGCCCACGATTAGAGGTAGGATCATCTTTTCAGAGTGCAGAAATAATCCTCAGCAGCAGTCCTGTCACTGATAGCCCATGTTTCCACAGGTTAGTTGAGAACACTCAGACCAGCATGGCTTCTTCAGCAGTATGACCCTAGAACACCGTCCTGGCCACAGGGGGTGTTAAAGACTACAGGGCTCTACACTGCCCTCAGTGACAACAGGAGCCGCACACATCAGCACTGCCCTCTTGCCTGCTTCAAGTCCTTGGACCATGACTTGGCTCTTGGATCTCCGTGGACTTGGGTGTCATGCAAGCCATTCACGTCAGCCTGTTACTCACCAACCTTCATTCCCAGAATGAACCATTCTGCCTGATTTAGGTGGAAAGATTCACTGCCGCCCCCCTCTCTCTGTCCCTCTCTCTCCCTCTCTCCCTCTCTTCTCCCCTCCCCTACTTAACCACTCTGTACTTCTGGTCCACTGATGCTTGGAGGACTCCTTGTTGAATCTCAGGTGGCACTTGACTGATTCTTGCCCACCCCACCCCACCCCAGCAAGATTTTTCATGTCTCACATGCTTGGGCCTAGAAATCATAGGCTTGATAAGATGGCTTATGGTTGATTGTACATCCCAAACACACACCACCTAAGACCAGGGTTCTGGAGGGAAGTCTTCTGTGTCCTCTGTCATTCAGGCCTGAAAAATGCCAAGCACGTATTGGTTGTTTTCACCTCCTGGGACTCTCTTCTCTGGGTGGAAGTCATCTGTATCCTCTGCCTCTCAGATCTGGAAAGTGCTGAGTGGCCTCAATTTCAAGCTTCTGTTTTTGTTTTTTTTTTTTTTTTTTTTTTTTTTTTTTTTTTTTTTTTTTTTTTTTTTTTTGTATCCCTGGCTGTCCTGGAGTTTGCTCTGTAGCTCAGGCTATCCTAGCACTCAAGAGATTCCTTTGCCTCTACCTACCCAGTGCTGGGGTTGAAGGTGTGTGCCGCCAACACCCGATTCATTCTTCTAATTTAAGGATTTTATCCAGTTAAGTAATGAAGAAGAATTCACGAGTTTGTATCAGTTTGTCTTGTTGAAGTTTATATTTTGAAGGAAATAAAAAGATGCCAGCAAGTGAGATTCGTTAGTCAATACCAAATGGCAAGCAAACACACAAGTAGTATAAGGCTTATCAGGCTATACTTATATATTTTGGAACCATGTTAAATGTGTAAGAACAATTAATGAGAAAAGATGCTGTGAAATTAAAAAAATACAAGAGCGTTATTTGGGAGAATTTGGAGTAAGGAAAGGAAGGATGTAAATGATGTAATCATATGATAATCTTAAATAATAACTGAAGATTTTAAAGTGTAGAAAAAGTAGATATTTGGCTATAGGAAGAATCATTGCTTATCTTAATTCCAACTTAAAGATCACAATGTTTGGGAAAAGTGTAAGAACTATGAGAAGCTCTTAATTTGAAGATTAATCCTTCTTTCTCTCTCTCTCTCTCTTTCTCTCTCTCTCTCTCTCTTTCTGTGTGTGTATGTGTGTGTGTATGTGTTTGTGTGTGTTTATGTGATTGCTTCTAGGTGTATGTTCATGTTCTTGTGTGCCCATATAAAGTGACCAGCTAGCCACCTTATCTGTTCTTTCTCAGTAGTTTTCCTTCTTAGATTTGGCAGTGGCTCTTATTGGTCTGGAATTCATGATGTAGCCCATAATGATTGTCCATGGAGTCCCGGAAACCCACATACACTTGTCTTCCCAGACGTAGGTTAATAGATGTGTATAAACATGTCTGGCGTTAGCTGGGCAGTGAGTGTGTACACCCTTAATTACAGCACTCAGGAGACAGAATCCTAGCACTCAGTAAACAGAGGCAGGTGGATCTCTGTCAGTTTTAGGCTAGCCTGCTTTCAAAGTGAGTTCCAAGACAGACAGACAGACTCCAAAGCTACCGAGAAAACCAGACAAAAATAGTTCGTCATTTATGTGGGTTTTATTGATAGAACCTAGTCCTCCAAGTTGACATGGCAAGTAGTTTACCAACAGAGATGCCTAAATTGTCCCCCACGGGTAAACTTTAATAGAGTTACAATTCACACAGTTTAAGCAAATGAGATTTGTATACAAAAGAGGAAGAAAAAGGAAAAAAGGAAACTGAAGAAAAGGGTGTGAAAGTAGATACAGGATGGGTTAGGGGTATAAGAATAATACATGTCTAACTGAATAATGTCTGAGGTTGTAGAGACTGCGGTTCAGAAAAGAAACTCTAAAATGACAGAAAAACGACCAGCGTTTGATATATTTTGTATAACTGAATTTTATAATGATCTCAATCAGGGTATAATTTCTTGTGCATGATGCCATTCTGATATTTTAAAGAGCTTTACATAAGTATTTCTATTTTTCCAGATTCTAAAATTTCACAAAAGCCTAGATCTTGCCACTTTTAAAATACTCAGCACGTTGTAAATTAATGCATCATTTTCTTGTTAAAATCAGCCTTGCATAAAATGATCTGTAGCTGAGCAGGAGCAATAGCGAAGGTGTGAACTACTCCAGGAAAGTGCTAACTTCAGAGCCCAAGCTAGAGGGTTTAAATGCAAAATTTCAGCAACAGCAAACAGATGTTTTTTTTTTCTTCTGCAAAATATCATTTTTTCCTTCCTGTTTACCAAACTACTTTTTCTACACACATTTTTCTCTTCTTTCCAAAACTTGGACTTTCTTGCCACTTTGCCAATTTTCAGTGCCCACTCATCCTTGAAATGCTTCATTTTTCCTTCTCCATTTCACCTCCTCTGCAGTAATTGCCATGGAAGATGAGTATGTGGTTCTGTCCTTAAAAAATGAATTCAATATTAGTGACACTGACTGAGCTGATGGCATGGCAAATTGAAGGCCTTTGTTTAATCACAGTAACCTAGACACAAAACAGTGTACAAAACACTAAAGAGTGCCGCAAGTTGCTTATGTAACTATTCAGTTCTATCCTCAGAGAAGGAACAAAGAATAACTCTTTGACTTAAAGTACAATTAGTATTAATTTTTTAGATGACTACATGAAATAGATATTTGCTTGAAAAGACATATTGTATTGATGATACCAATCAAATAGCCATTAGGCACTATTGAATCTGAATGGCTCACTAAGGCAGACACCTGCCTACAAATTGTAAGTCCCAATTAAATCTGTAATTGCATAGACATTAACTCTCAAAAAGAGGATAAACACATCCTTCAGTGGCAATTTGGATAGTTGTAATGTGTCATTAACAAATTCTCTATTTCATGGGACACAGAAATTTCTAGTAATGTGTCTTCCTAAACAAAAACCTGTCCTTCCCTGTCTTTAAGAGTTTAACTGGTATAGATGGCATGTTAACTCCAGAATGAGATTTCTAATGGCAGAAACATCCATTCGCGAGAACAAGTCTATGATCATGGTTACTCCAAGGATGCAAACAATAAAAAACTTGCAGTCCTAGATAAAGTACTTCAAGAATGATATATCTCAAAATGAATCAAAAATATCATCCTCATCATTTCCTGAATTATTCAGGGACTCCCTCTTGTGATGAAGAGATAAGGAAGTGAGACATTTACAGAGACTCTGTGTTCTTTTAATTGCCAGGAGTTTTGGTTGGAAAATAAATATTGTATGGGGAATTAGAACAGTCTAGATTAATAATCATGGCATGCTCCAATATGTATGAGCTCTCATGAAGAGTCACGGCCTTTGTAAAATGCAAAGAAACATTTAACTTCATACTATATTTAGAGCTTAAATAGTTCATGTCTTAACATATTTTGCTCATTTATTTATTTCAAAAATAAATATTACAGTATACAAACAATGTTATTGTGGTCGCTAGTAATCTCAGCTATGGCTCTATTGCTGTGAGGAAGCTCCATGACCAAGGCAATTTATAAAAGGAAGCATGTAATCGGGGGAATTACTTAGAGTTTCAGAGGCTTGGTCCATATTCATCATGTGATGGTTGAGTCAGAAGTCAGGCAGGTATGGCATTATAACTGAAATTGAGTGATGTGGGATTTCCCTCCTTATGCTGTTAATATCATTGGTGAATAAAGAAATCACCTCACCTGTTGATAGGGCAGACCTTAGGTCAGCAGGAAAAACTGAACTGACTTCTGGGAGAAAGGAGGCAGAATCAGAGAGAAGCCATATAGCCCCATTGGAGATAGATGTTTGGAACCTGGTAAACCACAGCCATGTGATATACAGATTACTATAATGGGTAAAATTAAGATATGTGTTAGCCAATAAGAATCTAGAGCTAATGGGCCAAGCAGTGTTTTAAATAGTATACTTTCTGTGTAATTACTTCCGGTGTGAGCAACAAGCAGCCTCTACAACAGCTGAGAGCTCACATCTGATGTGAAACTTGCAGAAAGAGAGAGAGAGGAGAGAGAGAGAGAGAGAGAGAGAGAGAGAGAGAGAGAGAGAGAGAGAGAGAGAGAGAGAGACTGACTGGGCCTGCCTGGCAGGGGCTCTTGAAACCTCCAAGTCTACTCCCACTGATACATCTCATCTGACAAGGACATAGCTACTCTAACAGAGCCACACACACTCCAACAAGGCCACATTTTCTAATCCTTCACAAACAGTTCCACTGACTGAAGAGCAAACATTCATCCATATTGAGTACTTGGAGGTCATTCTCACCTCATCCACCTAATGGAGTAATATGGACTGAGTAATAAAAATATACAAAATATAGTCAAAATATACAAGCTACTAGATCCTTACCTTTAACTAGAAGGACTAGAGAGAGAGAAAAAAGAATTCTTAGTTGCTAAGTTGTTTGGTAGACTTACTTGATTACCAGAGAATTATAGTAGTGACAAAGGAATGGAAGTTAAATAATGATGTTATAGCTAGTCATTCTCATAACCTCTTAGCACATATACCTACCTGCAAAGGAAACGTTTTGGTTATTAATCAATGTCCTACTGATCTATTTCTGTAAACTTAAAACAGAAATCAGAAAATCAGTAGAAAATTTTGTAGAAAAGATCCTTTTCATATAAGTTTGCATTTTATAAGAAAGTTTACAATCTGGTTCAAACTGTTAATACCCCTATTGAGCATGAAATTGTAATTCTCAGATAGTAAGAATACCTTAATTCATACTATTTTGACTATCTAAATCACATCTTATTGATTAATGCCAAGTTTATACATATGAAGGCTGGCTTTAATCTCTATCGAAAATTAAAGTTAGAAGAATTTTTAATGAAGTATTTTGTCATAAAAGCAATGATAATATCATTAAAAATATTTTGCTAATAATACTGAGCTAAGAGTTTGGTAACAGTGTAGGCATTAAATTATAAACACAGTTAATCATGAGTTATTTTAATTTCAGTGTTGAGACAACTGAGCTTCAAAATCATTAGGACATGTCCAAGATCACAAAGTAAGGACATGATCATGATCCAGTTTTTATGATTTCAAAATCTCGATCTTAAAATTCTCTGCTTTTCTTCATTATGATAATTAATGTGTGCCTTTCCTTTATTAGCTTAAAGTGAAGACATTTAAAAATAGAACAGACTGAAAGTGATATAAATGATACAGTTACTTTCTTATACAAAGACACTGAGGTGGATAAATTATCTCTGGAACTTCCTTCTGGCTTTGCAATGGTGAGGATAAAATGAAAGAGTAATTTTCATACAGAGAAGAAATTTTCACAGTGTTATTAGATCAGAAAGGTCCCGTAGTCACTAGTTACAGAATGCTGTTAAAAACAGGATTGATTTTTATCAATCTGATATTACTCAGAGGAAATCACCATTACTTAACAGAGAAGAATGAGCTAAATTGCTTTTGAGTTGACTTCATCTATATAAATACAGAAGACAAATTTTAACAACTATTCTTGCAAAAAAATATGTACTGTGAGCAGTAAAATAAAATACTCATGATCTTTTCAGTGATTTTACAATTTTCTTAAAGACAGTAACTCTGCCAATTTGCTAAAAACGGGACAAATTTTACAAAATTTCAATCTCTAAATTCATGGCAATGAGAAAGAACTAGAATTACCATACATATCTCAAGATGGTTTCAAATTCACAAAATTGAGTATTTGAATTCTCTGAATTAACTAACAGTTTATTAAGTACTAACCTAAATTAAGAATCACTGCCATAAGAATAAATGTATTCTCTCATTCATTAACTTGACAGAATATTTAATACACATTCATTAGGACCCAGAAGATATGTATTATTATTTATGATTTTATTGTGATAAAGTATCAGAAAATATTAAATACCAACATAAATATTTACTTTCACAGGTCTGAAACAATTAATTCAGAAATGAACAATTATATCCAGATGAACAATATATACATGAGGAGCTATGTCCACTCTATGAATGTTTGTTATTTTATTGATGAGTCTATAATGCCTTATAATTTGAACCTTATTCTTAAAGGGCTTTTCTTTTTGTCTTAATCTATCAAATAAAATTGTTTTTCCCGGAAGAAACTAAAGAAGAACTATTCAGGAGTCTCATTACCTGGTCATAATCTCAAAAAGAGGTCACTAAATTCAACATTTTGAATTCATTTAAATCTCTCTCCCCACTGTGTGTGTGTGTGTGTGTGTGTGTGTGTGTGAGAAAGAGAGAGAGAGAGAGAGAGAGAGAGAGAGAGAGAGAGCATGTGTGCAGTTGCATGTGGGATAATATACAACCATGAAAATAGCAAGGGACAACTTTGAATGTCAATCCTTGCCTCTCTCACTTTTAGTATAAGCTCTGGCCTGGACATATATGGCCTACAACTTCTGGATATTTTCCTGTATTTACCCTATGTTGCCATATGCACAGTAGAATTTCAGATGAGTGCGATTCTTTGAACTTCTCTGGGGATCTGAGCTCCCATGCTCATGAATGTGTTGAAAACATATTGTTCACTAAGCTTGCTCACCAATCCAGCCATTAGGGTGGTTTAAATTTTTATTATTTTCCTATATTTTAATGAAAATGGCTTATATTAATTTATAAATATGAATTTCAGATACTATAAATCATTATATTTTGAATTGTCTTAGATCTTCTTTCAAAGCACTCATGATTGAAGCCACTGTCCTTTTCTCTTACCTGAGTTGCTAATATGATGTGGTACATGATATTTGTTTTCAGAACACTCTTGAAAGTTTCTTGAGTAACCAAAATACACTTTACTTGTCGTTTTGTGTTCATATTTTTTAAACTGTTTTATTTAATGTTTCAGTCTTTGAAACAGAAAAAGTAAATTTGCAGAGTATAAGATATTTCCGTGAAAAATGACAAATGATAATAAAGTTAAGACTATCATTTATCTATAATCAACATAAAGTTATATAGTATTTGAAGAATATTTTATAACTTTAATAAAATGGAATTTTAATTATTAAACTGACAAATTAGATTTTTCCAAGATGTTGTTTATACAGTCAATAGGAACAGAATATTCTCCATGTTACAGTTTCATCTGAGCAAATCTTACCTTACATTGCAATGTAAACATTTTTCTAAACTAGGCACATTTGAATATCATGTTTTAGTTTTACCTGCAATTATGATAGTAGTAATAATAAGAGGAAGAATACATGCCCTATAAGTATATGACTTGAAGTCCAGTGGCAAAGATTATATCTCAATATAGGTCAAATTATATTTTCTTTCAGTTTAGCACTTAAAAGCATAACCTTTTACCAAATACGTAGAAGAAAACAAATGATAGTTAAATTCCCCCCATGGGAAAGCTATAACTTGTAGTATGAGGGCCAGCTTGTTGGGGTTTCTGTCCCGCCCAGTACCCCAACAAGCCAGCAAATCCCAAGGAAAATCACACGGAGTCTACATCAGGTTATAAACTGATTGGCCCATTAGGTCAGACTTCTTGTTAACTCTTATAACTTATATTAACCCATTATTCTCATCTATGTTAGCCATAATGGCTCCTTACCTTTCTCAGCTGGACATGTTACATGCTGCCTCTTTGGAGGTTTGCGCAGGAGTGGCTGAGAGAGAGCTTCTGCTTCCAGAATACTCCCAGTCTCTTTGCTCCACCCCTACTTCCTGTCTGGCTTTCCCGCCTATATTGCCTGCCTGGCCAATCAGCGTTTTATTAAAATATGATTGACAGAATACAGATAATTCTCCCGCACCATTTCCCTCTTTTTTTTTTTTTAAACAAAGGAAAATACCCATAATCCATTTGTTGGGAATGTGGGCGTAGTATTTCAGGCTACTTCCTGCTGGTTGGGGGCGCTGATAGTCTTAAGGGGACCTAAAGAAAATTTTCTACTTAACTAGAGGATCCAGGTTCAATTCCCAGAACAAACACGGCAGTTACTTAAAGTCTTTAACTCCAGTTCAAGGGTAATGCCTTCTTTTGACCTCTGCAAGCATATGACATACATGCCATCAAAATACACAAACCCATAAAATAATTTTTAATTATTATTTACTTAAAATAGGAATATAACTTTGCCTATGAAGAATACTGAATAACCCAGGAGGACAACAAGAATGGCATCAAATAATGAGCAGTGTGAATGGGAGCACTCTGCTTTGAAAGAAGAGTAAGTTAGTTTGTAGAGTGAGAATAAGCAAGAGCATGTCATGCCCACATAGCCATCACAGTAAGGTATGTGAGTTCATATCCATATAAAAAGAGGAAAACACTTAAAATATAGGCTAGAAGTTGTTGAAAATGGTTTATACTTGTTTTTAAAATATCTGGAATTTGTACACAAAGTTAACAAGGGTAAATGGAAAAGAATAGGTGACCTACTAAAATCAAACATGCAGGTTGATGGTTGAAAGAGGTTGAAACTTGTAGTATAGATAGTATATTAGATAGATTTGATTTGGGATCTTGATTTATCCCATAATTATTGCATATTAATTAATTGGAATTCCAATCATTTTCAAGTGCAGTCCTATTCTAAACTATGAGTCAGGGCATCTATTTTTACTGTGAAAACTGTAAGTCCTATCAAGATTACTACTGAGTAAAGGATTTTGGCACATGGGTTAAAGGTTTCTTTTGTTATAAATGCTGAAGAAAGTTTTACAGTTCTTGTGAAGAACACATGAGCCAGAATTCCCCTGACATCAAGAAAAGAAAATGGTATGTAGCAAGAACTTCCAACTCTATTTTGAGAAGCAATATTAAAACCAAATGGTCCTTCAGATTCAACATAATAATTGATGATGTATATCTTAATCCTAATCACTAGTGAGGTATTGATTTGTGTCAAAATAGTAGACAATAAAGCAAGGAAAAATTCCATTAAATTTTCAGTGTATTGGTTTTATTAATGATATTATTGTTCAATTTAATGACCTATGCTCACTTGTACACCATTGAGGAATGGCACTCATTTTCAAGATTAAAGGGATTCCATATGGCTATATAGGTCTATGTATTTACATATATGCTGATCCAGAGGAAATATCTTCCATGCAGATCACTTGAAAAAAAATTAACCTTATTTTGAGATAGGTCTTTCTTGATAGCCCAAATGTAAAATTTGAGTCCTGCCTCAGCCTCCTGAATCTTGAGATTACAAGGAAGTTATCATACCTGGCTTAAACTCTGATTCCACAGTGCAAATCAAAGATGATTATTGCAGTTACATAAATTTGGAAAATAAAATAAATAGGAAAAGAAAATGTAGAATTGTAATACATATGGGGAATCCAGAAAATTGTTTTTTTTTACAATATTTAAACCCCAAAATCTTAGAAGAAACAACTTTTTAAAAATAAGACTACATAAATAGCCCTTCAAATATAGCAAGAAATATCATGAGCTGTTTTAAAACCTATTGATGTCACAAATTTTAATGCTTACACTGGTAACATAACATCAAAGGGTATTAGATTTACAATAGCCGAAATGAAAAGACTAGTGTAGAAAGACGTGAGGCAAAGAATATAATTTATAAGACTATAAACATGTTACTAAAGCAATATATTATCATTTACAAAGGTGTAAAGGTGTATAGACAAATATAAAGAAGTCATTCAATTAAAGTACCTAGATTTCTAAGGAAACTAGAGACTGTTTTAGTGTCTGTTCCTCTATTATAGTTACAGTAAGGTTACTAACAGGGGCATAAGGGATCTCACCACATAATTTTCTTAGAATAAAGTTGGTAGAAATTGTGGGGTGCACCTGTGGAGCATGCTGGTCACCTTGAATAAAATCTAATTTAAATATAAGGCACACACACACATACACAAAACAACTAACGTATTCTCATCAGGGTAAAATATGCTGATCCAGGTTTCCTACTTTTTTAATTTTAAATTATAATCAAGTTCCTCTTGCCCCAAACCATACAATTTACTGAGCATTTATGCTTAATTTTTTGAAATTAGAAATTTCAAAAGTATCTGAACATGTTTTCCCACAGGCCTGAGAGTATAATGGCGAAAATTTCCAAAAAGCAGGAAATGGAGGCATGTGTCTATAGTCCCTGTTCTCGGAAAGCTGGGCAGGGATTTTTAAGTGTTAGGCAAACCCAGACAAAGCAACACCATGTTTCAAATATAATGACGAATAAATAATAAAAAAGTCAGAAAAAGTACACTTTGTGACTTTATTAACTTTCATAAAACAAATCAAGCTTTGTCTATATGGAGATTTTTTGTTCTAGTGGGTGTTGGGTGTATTGGATGTAGGCGTTTGTGTATACGCTATCTTTCTTTTGAGTTCTCAAATAGCTTGGCACCAGATAACTTTCACTCCTGAACTTCCAATTTTAACTTTCTGGGTTTTTTTGAAATAGGACACTATACAGGATATTTAAAAGCTAACTAAATATGAAAATCTATAATGCATGTTAACTTCATAAACATGAATAAATTTAATAATATATGCATTTAAATTAACATAATAATTTTTCATTTTGTTAAAAAAATCGAGTTTCTCATGATACTACATAAATGAGACTTAATTCAGAATTAGCCAGACATAATTCAATTTGAGATAGTTAAACTAATGCAATGTTCTGTTGAGCCCAAAGTTGTAGCAGAGGTAATGTATACTCCAGTGTTTAGGAGAGGAAAAGGTCAAATCTATCCCATAAACAAATTGGGTAATTTCCCTGGCTCTAAAAACTATCAAGTGAAGAAACAACGTCACACATCGCTGCTCTTTCTATATTCTGTGCGATAAAATACGCAGAAAAATAACAAAAGTCCAGGGAAAGACGATTTCACATTTATTCCATAGAATTCTGAAATATTTCACAAGAAAATCTCTAGAATTACAGATGCAGAAAATGTTTTCCCATCGTGTCCCTATGCTCTGTATAACGCTGGTCTGAGGGAGGAATTGCTCACTTAATAGTTTCTATAGAAGCAGTTTAACCAGTTTCCTAGGGAGCATGGTTGCTTAGGAAACTCAAATATATTATGGCGCAGAGGCTGTGACTAGACACCTGCTGGCACACACAGCTTCAAGCTGCCATTTTTACCCACTTTCACCCTCTCTCCTGGCTGTGTTTTCATATGGCAGAAGTACAGAGTTGGAAAACCAGAGTGGTTCTTGGCTGAGAGAAAAGGAAGAAAAATTGCTTGTGGGTTTACCATAAAGCCCACCTTTTGTTGAGAAGTTGTTTTTGAGGGCTGACTGGGCTCCAGTTTCCTTCATTACAAACACCTTACATTCTCTATTGGGATAATCTCTGAGGATTTAGAATAATCATATTTTCTGGAAGCCCTGGCACATTAGGAAATGGTAATTAAATTTCATGAAGGCTATTTTGAAAAATTTGTCCATTTAAGAAAACAGGCAGGGGGCATCAAGGTCTTTAGTTCGCAGGATACACTGTAAACATTAGGCTAGTTTCACTTTAAATCCTTTGAAAAACATAATTTATACAAAAATTGCCTGTTATGCCACCCCTTTGAGATTTTTTAATCCAATGAATAATTCTTGTGTTAATTATCTTTTTTATTTGTATATATATAATGAGGAATGTATGAACATTAAAATTTGTGCATGTTTATCCACCCACTTACACATCTAAATCGGTTTTTAAAGTGTCTTTTCAAGTTGACAACATATTTTCCTTTGATATACTTTTAAACCATGAAATAGTAGTGGCAAGGCTAGAGAATGTACCAGAAGCATGATTTGTGGTCACAGCACACCAGGCTGGCACATTTAGCAGCTGTTCAATAGACATGAGGCGTTCAGCAACAGAATCAAAGCCAATGGACTAGGGCCCTCTAGATGGCACAGCATTATAAAACAGAATAAAAAAATTAAAACAGTCCAGTTTGGAATTATGCTCGTCTCTGCATTTGCTGTGATTCATTTAGAGAGGAAGATGAGCAATTATGAATCTTTCTACAAATGATATCTTGTAGCAGAATAAAATAAACTTACTCCCATTTCACCAGGTAGAGACCCAGCTATCCAGAAAGAGAGATGTAGGTGGAAAGGGAGGAAGAGAAAGAGAAAGAGAGAGAGAGGGAGGGAGAAAGTACAGAAACAGTAAGAGAACTGACAACCCAATTGACTAAGGTAAGGTGAGAATTAAATAATATTTAGCTTTTCTTCTTATAATTAATTAAATTCTTCCATTTATTTTATATCCCAACTGCAGTTCCTCTCCTTCCTCTCCTTTAATTCCCCTCACTTTTTCAGTACACACTCACCCCAATCCATTACTTCCCAGTTTCTGTTCAGAAAGGTGCAGGCCTCCCATGAGTATTAATAAAGCATAGTTTATCACGTTGGGATGGGATTAAGCTCCTCCCCTTGAATTAAAGCTGGTCAAGGCAAATCAATACGAGTAATAAGTTTTCGAGAGTCAGTTAAAGTATTAGGGACAACATCTACCTCCACTATTAGTAGTCCTACAAGTAGCCCAAGCAACACAACTGTCACATATATGTAGAGGACCTAGGTCGGTTACTTGCAGGCTCCCTTGCTTTTGGTCCAGACTTTGTTAGTTCCTATAAGCTTAGGCTAGCTGTTTTTGTATATTCTTTTGTGATATCTTCAAGCCCCATGTACAATCCTCCCTTTCTCCCTTCAGAAGGATTCTCAAGTTCAGCCAATGCTTGCCTGTGGTGAAGGCTCTTTGAGGACAATTGGGGAAGTTATCAATCTGTGAGTACAGCAGGATATTATTGGACATCATTGCGTTGACATGTTTTCCCAGTCATGTATGGTTTATCCTAGGTCCCTAGATCATCCAGTATCTGGGTTCTGGCTCTCCATGCGATGTCAGAGGTGGCCTCATGCACATAGTATGGGTATGAGGATGGACCAGTCGTTAGTTGGACACAGTCACAATCTTCACACTACCCTTATCCCTCAATGCCCTGACTTTGCATAGCAGGACAGACTGACTGTAGGTCAAAGGTTGTGTGGTTGTGTTGGTATCCCAATCCCTCCACTGGAGGTTCTGCCCAGTCTCAGGGGATGGCCATTTTAAGTTACAATTGCCAAGAGCATTGGCTGGGGTCATTCTTGTAAAATCTTGAGTTTCCCTTGCACCAGGTTTCTATATGACCCTGCAAAGGCCCTCTTTCCAGTCATTTCAGTGCTCTCCCTCTCCATATACCATTCTCCAATCTCATCCCTCTTCTTCCCATCTACACACACTCAGTCCAACCACAAGTTCTTCTCTATTTCCCTGTCCTCAGTCCCCAGCCAACCATGCATTCACTTTGGGCGTTTTTAGTATCTTAAGAGAAATAGCCAGGTGGTGGTGGTGCAGGCCTTTAATCCCAGAACTTGGGAGGCAGAGGCAGGTGGATCTCTTTAAGTTTAAGGTGAGTCTAGTCAACAAGAGCTAGTTTCAGGACAGGTACCAAAGTTATTCAAGGAAACTGTTTCAAAAAAGCTTACATACATACATGCATGTATGTATGTAAAATCCCTGAGTTTTGCATATGCCTATAGCTTTTATTTAGAGTTCTTGTTATTAGTTCCCTGAATGATTAATATCCAGGTAATCATCTAATTCAAATTCAAAAGAAAATTTGTTCCTATTAGTGATTGCTACCAAATACTACTACAACTACTACTAACGTATATTTTAAAATATTAACTTTCTTAAGGATTTGATGACAATTGCTTAGCAGTTTTTTTGTGAATTATACAGGTGATCATGTTTAATGACAATGAATGAGTTGTCACATGTTTAGTAATCCTGCATCATTTCTCTAGTGAAATATCTGCCAATATTTCTATAAGTGCTATTAATTTGGAATGCTGGCTATTAGCTTTCTGTATATTTTAGAAACAGTTCTCTATCAAAAGTATACTTTAATCATATTTTCTGCTAGTTAAGTGTTGGGACCAATTGGAGTTCTGGCCTTCAGCTGCTTTTCCCTGCTAGGAGGTTCTAATTTAAGTTACTAAAAGCTGTGCCTTGCCTAGAGGATCAGAGAGTGGGATTTTCACCTGTTGGCCATTGACTGTGGGTATTTAAGCCTCCATGGTGCTATTAAAGAAGGGCCTTTGTACCAGTGATTGGAGGTCCTTGTGTCTGTCTGTCTCTGTGTGTGTTTCCTCAACCTCCAGCTCCTTGCCCGAAGCTCGAAAACTGGATTCTTCTAGCACTTAGAGCACAGACAGGGGCGCAGAGCGCAGCAGAACTTGGTCCCATGCTTGGCTGTGGATTTCTGTATCTGCTTCCATCAGGTTCTATGATGACAGTGTAGTCACTAGCCTGATTACAGGGGAGGGCCAGTTTAGGCACCCCCCCCCCCACTCTTACTAGGAGTCTTAGCTGGGGTCATGCTTGTGGATTCCTGGGAAATTTTGTAGCACCAGCTTTCACCCTAAACCCATAATGGCTCTCTATATCAAGATGTCTCCTTCAATTTTTCCCTCTCAGTCCCTCTCCCAACTTGATCATCCTGTTCCATCATGTTCTCATCTCTCATGTCCTCCCCTCTACCACCTCCAAGTCCCAGGTTTACCTGGAAGATCTTATCTATTTCCCCTTTCCAGTGTGATGCATGTATCCTTAGGGTCTTTCTTGTTACCCACCTTCTCTGCAGCTCTGGATTATAGTCTTGTTTCCTGTGTTTTACATCTAGTATCCACTTATGAGTTAGTACATACCATGTTTGTCTTTCTGGGTCTGGATTGCATCACTCAGAATAATTGTTTCTAGTTCCATCAAAATATCATATAATTCAGTTCAAATGTGAAGTACTGATCTAAAGAGGTAATTCTTACCAGAAAAAATCTCAAATGGCTAAAATAACATTTGAATTGCGTGATATCTTTAGTCACCAGGAAAACGCAAAACAAAGTGACTCTGATATATCATATTACACTTCTCAGAATGGCTAAGATCAAAAACAGTGATTGGAGAGGATGTGGAATAAGGGTAACATTCCTCCACTGCTGGTGGCAGTGCAAACTTCAATAGCCACTTTGGTAATCAGTATGGTAGTTCCTCAGAAAATAGAGAATTCATCTACCTCATGACCCACCATTATCATTTGGGAATCTACCCAGAGAATGTTCAATCATACCACAAGGACACTTGCATGACTATGTTCTTAGCAGCTTTGTTCATAATAACCAGAACATGGAAACAATCTAGATGCCCCTCAACCAAAGAATGGATAAAGAAAATATGGCACATTTACACAATGGAGTATTACTCAGCTGAAAAAAATAATGACCTCTCCTAAATCTTTTCCTCCCTGTAGACTTTTATTTACTGCTACAGCCTTTTTAGAGCTCCATTATACATTTAGGATGTCTTTGATTTTTGTCATTGTTTAAGCTTTGTTTAGCTGTTGATGTTTTTGATTTATCATGGGTGACTTTTCACTATCATTACTAGGAGAAAACCTCACATCGCCGGGTTTTGTACTTAAACATTTTCAATATTTTGACTCCATCCTACAAGATATATCCTGAGCCTTTGGTACAACAGTTATATTTTGTACATTCATATATACACAAATACACACAAATATGATCTATAACACACATGCATACACCTAACTTTCCAGGCTCAGCATTAAAACTAGGGGTATAGGATGGTAACATTCTATTACTGAAAAAAATATTCTCTGCTATTGTAATGATTTAAATATTATCAAGCATAGTCAGAGAAAATAAAAACTCTCTCATTTCCTTGTTCACTTTCCGTGTGTGTGTGTGTGTGTGTGTGTGTGTGTGTGTGCGCGCGCGTGTGTGTGTGTATCCAGGACTAATGAGCAAGTATTATAAGAAGTAATGCTAGGTACATGGAAGGAAGAGCCAGGGAGACAGTGAGATGGGTATAGAGGAAAACAAATACCAAGATATATTGCTAAGTTTCCTTATGGCACAAGAGTTGTTTATAGGAAAAATAGACAAAATATTTTGGGGTCATCCACAAAAATAGAAATCCCAAGTTTGTATATCAATCTAGGTATCTCCCATCATTTGGGAAGTCTAAATTTGAATCTCTAATGCCAAACCACAATAGCTCCTTTCTTTATCACTATCCTCCAGCTTAACTTCACAGTACTATAAAAGAGATCCAAATTATGAATTACGAATGAGGTCTCAATCCATTGATTATATTTAGAAGAAAAACAAGAGGATGGTTTGTACATATAGGCAAATAAACCAAATCCAATGCAACTATGGTAGTAGAGATTAGAGTCATATAGAAGTAAGTCAAGAATACTGAACTCCTAGCAACTGATAACTTGATTTCAGAAGTCTAACTTTCAAAACTAGGAGTGAGCACATTTTTCTTTTTAAAGTCACAAAGACAGTAGCATTTTGTTAAAACAGCCCCAGGGAACATATAAATTCTTTATTGTTCTGTCTTGCAGTAGATTTATATTATGAACTTTCATTAACTTAATACAAAAACTCATCTATGGACACAGATTTGTATTAGGCATGAAACAAAAGGTGTGAGCAGGGGGAAGACGTCTGTGCAACACTGAAGGCTGCCTGCCTGTGCGCCCTCTGGATATGTTCTGATGATCTGATTCTGGGAAGTACCTATTTTTGTTCTTTGTCTATTGCACAGAGACTGCCTATCCATTGTTCTTATGGTTTCATGATTAGAAATGCCTGGATGATGATGATGGACTTGTTATTGTCTGACAACTGCAGTTGACCAGCTGTTCCAAAACTTCCTTAGAGTGCTGCTCTTTGTTTAGGAATTACTCACATATCAGAAGCTATTTTTCATATTAAAGGTGTTGGCTGCTGCAGACATGAAGTTGCTTCCCATATGAGTTGTATCCCTCCAATTGGAGTTTCTGACTCCTCTAACACAGATGCATCTGCTTTTGCTGTTCTGCTGTGCCATATAACAACGTTCAGAGCATGCTGAATTTGACCTATGAGTTAAACTTCATTAAAGAAAACGATTTGTATGTTTGAAGGTATTAAATAAAACTACATGTACCCCCACATAAACAAGTTCACTTCTAAAATAAGAAACAAATACAGATATTTTCCCTAGCCTTTTCTTAAACTCTGTTTGGAAAAATTCTAAGGCAGACTAAAGAATTTCTACCCACTTTTTGGTCTGTATCCTATATCAACCATTCCCCGTGAGTATACACCCAAACTTCATATATTATGGTGGTATCTTGTTTAAACCTGTGATTAAATAAGAAGATATAAGCAAGAGAAAAAAAAACATTGTGTGATTGTGTACAAAGGTGACGGTAGGGAAAAACTGAAGAAAAAAAATACATCTGAAAAAAAAAACTACATGTTGGGTTAAATCACTAAATCCTAGACAGGAAAATGTGGAATCATATATTAGAAAGTAAGGAAAGAGTGTACCTTAGAGCAGGCTTTTTAGGGACCTTGTTTTTGAGTGAGTGCCTCATAATTTCTCTGATTCACTAAATGCATATTCCATTATAGGAACCACATGTCTACAAAGGGCTTTTAGTCAGTTGAGCATAGTTCTTAATGGAAGGAAACAATACAGAAAATTATATTTTTCCCACAGGAAGAAAAGTACAAGTACACAATGCTAAAAACAAAGAGGAAGGCAAAATATAGAAGCTTGTATTAGAGCACGTTGGAGAGAGACAAGGCACACCAAAACAAGTCATAACAGACAGTATGAACCACTAGAGCAAATTCGTTGAATTAATTTCCATGTTGACCACATATTATCAGTAACAAATGAACTAGGCTTGAGCTGAAAGTACCCATCAAGATCATCGTTCTGAAATTCTTATAATTTAAGCATTTTATAGGGAGGTTCTGTCATCTTCATGTATGCTTTAAATTTACAAACCAGTTATGTATCATCTTTATGCTTTCCTTTTTCCTCTTCAGACTAAAAAGAAAAGAGTAAACACCCTCAGGAAACAGTTCATCACTTGACTCATGGGAAATGTCAGAGCCTTGCCCATTGTGTGCAAAGGAGGAGAATGCAGGGTAGTCTATTTTTGTGTTCACCAGAGAAAGACATATTTTTTGGGTTTTTCAGTTATCAATTCTTGTATTTTATCTATGGGGATATTAAATTCATATATAATAAACAGGAACGGCAGTCATTTTGCATGAAACTAATTACGTTGGGAAGAGACCCAGAGGAGAGATTCTTCCTGGCACAGTGCTTCAGTTCCATTTACTTGGAACTCTCAGTGCAGAGTTCAACATCTCAGCAGAGACCATTGCATGGCTCTGACTTATATTTCTCAGCTTGCCAACAGGTTTTGCTTTTTAATGTTATTGTTACTTATTTAATTTATTTTGGAGAGTTTGTAAAGAATTCTTATCAGTTTTGTAGTAGATAAAGGGAGTCAACACTTAAA
Source organism: Myodes glareolus (assembly GCF_982192425.1). Taxonomy (NCBI): domain Eukaryota; kingdom Metazoa; phylum Chordata; class Mammalia; order Rodentia; family Cricetidae; genus Myodes; species Myodes glareolus. Next base: position 56,036,701 of record NC_142037.1, on the reverse strand, counting down.
ATTATAATTTATGTAGTCTCAAGAAAAGTGATTTTACAGTTCATTAATTCAGTTGATAAAAACAATACAGTAAAATCGATTCAAGAAAAACTATGTGATAAGCTGAGGAAGGAAGTATGATATTTTCTTGGTGGAAAAGACATACATTATCCAATGTATTTTAAGTAAGATGAAAACCTAGCTATAGAAATGATTAAGAATTAATTCAGTGGTCACTATTAAAATTTTACTTTAGTTATGATATCATGGAGGCAATGTCTATAAAGAATGTAATGCTGATATAACTTCAGATGATATGAAATTTTGTTAGGGAATAAAGTTTTCCATTTATGATCAGCTCTGCAGAGAATTCATGTGCACTTTTAATTATGTATTTATTTGTGCTGGAAGGTGACAGATAATGCAAATGATGTTTAACTTGTGTTTAACATTTAAGAATGTAAATGTAACACTATAGCTTTTACTGCTATACACTTACATATTTTTCAATGGGAGCAATATTTTATTTAGGAAATATTAAGGAATCATAAAACAGTTTCCTCAAATAGTACTCTAGTAATATGAGCATATGTTGCAAAGTATTAACATTTCTTTTTCTTGTTTTCCTTTACAATTTACCTCTTTATTGCTGAAATAAATGCAGAAAATAAAAGGTTTTCAAGGCCAGCATGGATGGCTGAGACATTGGGGACAGGGACAGGCTCCAGGACATCTGACTTCAGGACAGGAATCTCACTCAAGTGCTTCTCTGAAATCCTCAGGGATCGTTGTTGTGAGAACCAGACAGCACATGGCACATAAGAAACATTCTACTTTTCCTGAAAATGATTCTCCTGGTCCTAAACTAGTCCCGTATATCAGCTTCCGGGACACCCACCCATCTTGCAAGATCCTTCCTTGCTAGCCAGCTGGGGTAGTGAGTCTCTTGGAAAATGTGTTCCAGCTCCTGCATTCGAGCCTGGGTAAATTGGGTGCCATGCAGGAGTGGCAGCCCATCTCTCAGGCATTGACAGCTCCTGCTGAGGCTGTTGTTGATCGCTGTCGCTATGGCCACCTTTTTCGAGGATCTTGTTGTCCATTGAACCAGAACTACTATCGCCAGGATGTCCTCCTCCCACTTATTTGTTTTCTCCCTCCTCTCCCACTCCTGTGGCTTCCTGAGCAAAACTCAACTGAGCAGGCATATCTAGAGCAAGTTTGCCTCTAGCAGCTTCGTTCTGAGCAATTTCAGCCTGAAGGTGGCTCCAAACAAGTCCCTTCTTGTCTTCTTCCTCTCCATCCTTCAAGACCATTGCATTCCTACCATGCTGACAGCATACTGGTGAAACGGTTGAGCAGCCTTGACCAGTCTCTATACTGGGAATCGTTCCATTAGATCTCATTTGTGAAGTTCCAGAAGCTGTACAAGTTCTGACTTGACTCGGAAGGGTCTTCTGGGTTCTCAAACAAATTACCATAAGTCCAATCATACATTCTGTCCTGCATAGCCTCAGAGACTGTGGGTTTGTCGTCTGAGGTACCTAAGCAGAAACATTTTAGTGCTTCCAAGAGCAGGGGGTATTAAAAAGAAAATGCAGTGAGTCTGCGTAGTGGAGGTGTGGAACTTGTGGCTCCAAGTTGCCACTGAGCTGAGGTGCCTAGCTTTGGGTAAGACCGGACTGTTTAAATTCAGTCACAGGGAGTAGCACAAAGACTTTCTTAAGCTCGACAGGCCCTTTAATGGAGCTAAATAGTTTTATTAAATTATGCAAAAGAAATTCAAACAAAATGACAAAAACACATCCCTTGAAAAGGTGGTAAAAATCAGTCCCCATCATTTATGCCCCAAATAATGGATTGTCCAGATGCACACATTGATTTTTTGAGACAGAGTGTCTCTGTAGCTTTGAAGCCTCTGGAACTGAAAAACTCTAGGACGACTCTGAGGCCATTTCTGAGGCCTCTCAGTATTAGTCCTCCCCCTCCTCTGGGAACCAAGGACCAAACAACTACACATGCATGTACTGGAAAGTTGAGGATTTTCCATCTCCCTGAGTCCTTGTGAATGTTCTCCAAATAGAACTCAGTTACTGGAATAGGGGCAAGATAACCCTTAGGTGTTGACTCAGTTTCTGATGTTTTGACTTAGTCCCTGGGAAGGGGTCAAAGTAACCCTCAAATGTTTCCTCTTACCTCACCTGATCTGGCAACTGCCCTCCAGCCCTGGCTCAGACCAATCATTGTTAATAGCCCTTTAAATAAGCCAATCCTAATAGCTGAAGAACAATTCTCGAGTTCTCCCTGCACCCCTTTGTTTCTATGGCTTTTTACTTTAAAAGTAGCCTGTACCAGCTATTCAGGGTCTTTTTGGCCTCTCAAATGCTGAAAGACGCTGTCACAACAGAATTAATTAAATCCTATTGCTTTTACATCAACTGTGGTGTGAGAGTGGCCTCTTAGGGCAACTCCTCCTTGGTGATTGAACTTCAGGGTTGAACAGAATCAGGCTCTGTGATCAGGTCGGCCTTGAACTCATGCATATCTGCTATTAAAGGAGTGTGCCACCACTGCCTGGCCTAGGTGTACATGTTCTTTTTGGCCCCTATCATGGTTGTGCTGCCTTGAACATCCCTGTGTGTAAGCAAATGTGTGGAAAGGCCAGAGCAAGATCGTCCTGAGAGACCGTGTTCCCAATAGGGCTGAATTCCATCAGAATTCACAAGTTCATTTTGATAGAGACCTTTCTCTACTTTGCTATGCTTGACCCAAAGACCTATGATGACCCACAGTCATCCGTGGACATCAAAAATTGACCTTGGGCACTGGCTATAAGCTTGGCTCACAGCTGTGAAGGTAAAAGATGGGAGTAGTAAGCAATTCTGATGCAATCTCTACAAAGAAGGATTGCAGAAAAGTAGGAAATTTAGAAAAAAGTTAGAGAAACTTTCCAGAGTAGGTGACATTCCCCAAATTTAAAAAAGCACTGAGCTCTGTCATCTAGTGGTTTTCTTTTGAATAGGATCATGATAGAGTCTGTACAAGGGCTGAGTAAATACAAGACTGGTTAGTTCTCTGGAAAAGCATAGCCTGAGACACTGGAGGCCCACAGTCCACGTGATCTGGCCCACACGAAGATGATCATGCCCTGTTCATCGATTGTCCACCTACTCAGGGGTGGCTCAACCTGCCTCCCACCACAGGACGCTTTGTCCATCCCTGACCAAGGCTTTGTCAGTTGTTGACCTTGACTGTCTGGTAGCCATTAGCCACTGGGTGACCTTGCATCCTCTGACATCAGTTGTCCCAGGTGCTTTTAATTATACTCAGCTCTCTCTTTTCTCACAATTCCCAAGAAGAAGCAGCAACAATTGTCCTTCCTTTTCTTCTTGTCTCCAGGATTACTGTGAAAGGTTTTCCTGAAACACCAAAGTGGGAGGATATATATGATTTTTTAAAAAATAGGTATATATAACATTTTAAAAAACTTTTTATTTTACGTATCAATCCCAGTTCCCTCTCCCTCCCCTCCTCTCGATCCTCCACCTCCCCCCTACCACACCTACCATCCACTCCACAGAGAGGGTGAGACCTCCAATGAAGGGTCAACAAAGTCTATCACATCATTTTGAGTCAGGACCATTGAGGCAGGGCAGACTGCCCCCCCCCCTTGTCTAGGCTGTGCAAGATATCCCTCCATCGGAAATGGGCTCCAAAAACCCAATTCGTGTACTATTGATAAATACTCATTTCACATACTGTGTCTCCACAAACTGCCTAAGCCACACAACTTTCAACCACAGTTAGAGCATATACTTCAGTCCTATGCAGGTATACCAGCTGTCAGTCTACAGTCAGTGATCTGCCACTAGCTCTGGTTTGCTTTTTCTGTGGGTATTCCCATCATGGTCTCGACCTCTTTGCTCATAGTATCGCTTCTCCCTCCCTATAACTGGTCTCTGGAATCTGGAATTTTGGCCCAGTGCTTAGCAGTGGTTCTCTGCATCTGCCTCCATCATTTACTGAATGAAGGTTCTATGATGACAATTGAGATAGTCATCAATCTTACTACAGGAGAAGGCCAGTATAAGCACCTTCTGCGTTATTGCTTAGATTCTTAGCTAGGGTCATCCTTGCAGATTCCTGGGAATTTCCTTATTTCAAGGTTTATCCCTAACCCCATAATGGCTCCCTCTATTAGTAAATCCCTTTTCTATTTCTCCCTCTCTGTCCTTTCCCCAACTCAATGATCCTGATCCCTCATGTTCTACCCTCTCCTCCCTTCCTCCCTCCCCACTTCCCTTTCACTTTCCCTCTCCTCCCCATGTCCTCCATTTACTCAGGGGAACTTATCTATTTTCCTTTTCCAGGGGGATCCATGTATGTTTCTTTTACAGTCCTCCTTGTTTTCTGTCTTCTCTGGAGTTGTGGACTGTAGGCTGGTTATCTTTGCATTACGTCTACTACCCAGTTATGAGTGAATGTATAGTATGTTTGTCTTTTAGGAACTGGGTTACATCACTCAGAGGTTTTTGTCTATTTCCTTCCATTTGCCTATAAATTTCAAAATGTTATTGATTTTTACAGCTGAGTAGTACTTCAAATATAAATATACAACTTCTTTATCAATTCTTGGGTTGAGGGACATCTAGTTTGTGTCCAGTTTCTAGCAATTATGAATAATACTGCTATGAACATAGCTAACCAAATACTTTGATATATGAGTGTGCATTCTTTGGTTATATGCTCTAAAGTGGTATTGCTGGATCTTGAAGTAGACTGCTTCTCAATTTTTGGAGAAACCACCCTACTTATTTCCAAAGCTGTTATACAAGTTTGCACTCCTACCAGAAATGGAGGAGTGTTCCTCTTGCTCCACAATCTCTCCATCATTAGTTGCTATCCTTGTTTCTGATCTTAGCCATTCTGACTTGCATAATATCATAACTCAGAGTGGTTTTAATTTTAATTTCCCTGAAAAGAAAAGGATGTTGAACAGTTCCTTAAGTGCTATTTGGCCATTTCAGTGTCTTCTGCTGAGAATTCTCTGTTTTGATCTGTACTACATTTTGATTGGATTATTTGGTATTTCTATTTCTAATTTCTTGAGCTCTTGTATATTTTGTAGATTAGTCCTCTGTTAGGTGTGGTATTGGTGAAGCCTACCGTTCAGTAGGCTGCTGTTTTGATATATTGACAGTGTCCTTTACCTTACAGAAGCTTCTCAGTTTCAGGAGGTTCTATTTATTAATTGCCAATCTCAGTGTCTGTGCTACTGGTGTTATATCCAGGAAGTGGACTCCTGTGTCAATGCATTCAAGAATGCTTTCCAAATTCTCCTCTAAGAGGTTGAGTGTAATTGGATTTATGTTGAGCTCTTTGATCCATTTGGACTTAAACTTTGTCCGTGGAGATAGAAGTAGGTCTATTTGCATTCTTCTACATACTGGCATTCCGTTTGCTAGCACCATTTGTTGAAGATGCTTTCTTTTTTCCATCGCATAACTTTATATTCTTTGTCAGAAATCAGTGATTCATGGGTGTATGGGTTAATATCTGTGCTCCTGTCTATAACCTGTTGAGGAAGATGAGAAATATGATCCTGGTTTCATGTGTATCGGGAGGCTGACATCATTGCTTGATATAATTAAGGCACTGTCCAGTGTCCAAGCTTTCCTTCAATATCACTTGTACATCTATATCAATTCATCTATGGAAACTTGTATTTTTTGTGGTTTGTATTTTACACCTGAACATCAGGTTTAGCATTGATGGAATAAGCAATATTTAAACCTAAGTATTGTATGGGTAAGTCTGTGTGCTTTGTTTTTGTGGATGTTTGAGGTAAATACTTATTTTGTCTTCTCTTAATAAAGTCATCCATTTAGAGTTAAAAATTTTGTTATATTTAAAATTTTTGACCATTGAGTCTATTTCCTCTATAGTATCTTCAACACCTGAGATTTTGTCTTCCATCGCCTGTATTCTGTTGATGATGCTTGGATGTATAGCTCCTAATCATTTATCCAGGTTTTCCATTTCCAGATTTCCCTCAGTTTGTGCTTTCTTTTTTGTCTCTATTTCAGGATATGCCAAGGAAGACTAGAGCCTGGAGAACAGGGCTGTCCAGCCAGAAACCAGACATTCACCTCATGCGTAGGCAGGCAAGGCAATAGCTCCAGTGGTCATGATGTGGTGGGGGATATTTGTCATGTGAGTGAAGGCTGCTTTCAAGTGTCTGGGTTTCAGTGAGTGCGGTGTGTCAAAGGATGTGCACAGGATGTGGGGTAGGGTGGGAACTAAAACATCGAAAACATGACAGTCCAGTTGGGGTCCCAAACAGTCACCTCCTTCCAGTGAAGGCAGGGCCCTGGCTCTGGTCCATTTATTTTTATTTTTCTTAAAATAATTTATATATATATATATATATATATGTGTGTGTGTGTGTGTGTGTGTGTGTATATATATATATATATATATATGTGTGTGTGTGTGTATGTGTGTGCGTGTGTGTGTATGTGTATCATGATTTGAATTATGAAAAAATATTATATAATTTCCAAATTTCATTGCTTTACTATCATGACTATCATGTAAGTCTATAATAGTGTCAATGTAATGTAATAGATTAAATGAAATAGTGACATATTTTATTTAATAAACTATGTTTTATGACTTTATTTGTATTTTAATAAGATAAATTTTAAACTCTTTTGATAACTGCATAGGATTTTAAAGACACAACCTCTGTTGTTACAAAACTAAAGACTGAAGCAACATTTTCATTTTCTTCGTCCAGGAATAGAAGTTTCAAAATTATTTTTCAAATGCCACTAGAATGAAATGTCACATGTGAGCTAGACCAGGAAGTAGTTACATAATCATTTCTACACAATTCAAAAACATAGTTTCTTACTCAGGATTTTACTCTTTTTAAATGAACATTTAATTGCATAAAATAAATTTGCTTTGAATGTTAGCCGCACCTACTACTGAATTCTTATGATACACAAAAAGTGCTTAAAGATAACAGCTGTGATTGCTTTAGAATTAATCTAATCTGACAATGGGACTGACAGAGCCAGTGCACCACTGGCCAGTCTGAATTAATGCTCCAAGAGGCTAAAGAGAAACTGCCAAGGTCAGGACTCAGTGCAATTTCCTTTAGATGTTATTCTGTATACAGCAGTTACTTTCTCCTTCTGCTTTCCGAGGAGTTGGTGTGCTGCAGGCCTTTACGATGAATCTGCCAGATTTAATAACAATCAAGCCCACTCTTAAGTAAATGTCTCCAGAAAGAGAAGCAATTGGAAAACTTAAAAGTTAGATTCCTTCAATAGTGGCTTAGAACAGAAAGGATGCCTTTCTCATCTTATTTGAGAAGATAGCAAAGAAAAGTAAAGAAGATCCTTTCTCTGCAACTGAAGAGAATCTTCTGTACCCATGGGAATCATAGGGGAATGAAAAAGAACTGGCAAAAGAAAAAGGAATGTGGGTGGAAACAAGAATCTTTGACTGAATATTCATCGGGGAAGACTGAGATTTACCTTGACCCACTTATACAGAATAAAGTTTACTGCTTTTATATTTGAAGTGAAAAATTTTACAAAACTGAGACATTGAAGGGAGTTTAGGAGACAAGGACATTTAGAACTCTTTCTTAAGGCGTTTTCACTGTGTACACCAATAATTTTATCATGCTATTATTTTCCCCTATTTTAATATCAGGTACTGGGCTCTTTGGTTCTTGCTTAGATTTTAACTTAAAATATTTTCAAGTGAAAAATATGACACTCCATAAATTTGCAAAGGTGATAAATACAGTTTTAATATTTTATCAGAATTAATTGAATTTTTAAACTTCTTAGAAATTGTTAATTAGAAAACATCTTGACCTTCTCAACTAAGATACTGCCTCACTTCCTGCCATTATCTTCAAAATTGCCATTTACTTTTCAAAAACTTTAATCTAACATAATTATTCATATAATTGACTGACTGTGGTAGATACAAATAATTTTTCAATCACAATATTAAGTACACGTGCCATTTGTGGCTTACAAGCTATGCATGAGTTAATTCAAATGCAAAATTTTAGGGCTCTGAAGAAGTAAAGATTCTGTATTTACGATTTATGTGCCAAGAATTACCACAATATTAGGACTATAGTATGAAGTCATGACTTTGAGAAACAGTTCCACTTTAGAAGACAATGCTCATTTTAGGAAGATAGCTGATAAATACCTACTTTCAACTCCTATGGGAAATGATTGTTTCACTTTAAAAAGGGGTGGCAGAAAATCTCAATGTCACAAGAAAGCATTTCTTTCACTTTGTCCAAAATATGTTCTATATATTTCAAATACTTTTACCCATTTTAATCATCACCATTCTAATCAAAGTGATTATCACGTTTGTCCTGAGATACAACGGTTCTTCATTGTTCTTTGATTATCTGGTTCTTTTTCTATACTACAAAGAAAATTAAACTACCAGATGTCAAATATCAATAGGTTCTTTTTTCTGTTTTGTTAAATAAATTGAAGATATTCATAAGGTCGGTATTGGCATTGGCTTTCTTTATCACTAAATGATAAAGAATCATTTTTTTTATCCGTTGATATCACTTTGCTTATCCTTTGCCTCAATTCTGTTTTCAACTAAATGAGATTTTTATATGTATAGTCAACAGATCTTGAGGTCCTCGTATTAGTAGTTTATATTGTATATTACTTCAGCCCAAGATCGTCTCACATTTAAATTTTTTCCATTCTTTTTGCATAAAATATGCTGGTCAGTGGATTTGACAATCCACTTAAAAATTTTCCTCAGATTTGCTTTGGTATTCAAGATAGCATTGTCTTCAATATTACAGTATAAAAGATAAGCCATGGGAAAACAGTTCCTGAGATTTTGTAAGTTAAGATATTAATATATGATTTTCTTGAACTCAGCATCTAATAATGTGTCAACACAAGATATATTATAAATATACATTTAGAAATAAGTACAGGTAGGAATGTATTTTAGCTTTAGAATCCTTCAGGTAATATTTTTTTAACCTCAAACATTTGGAAAAATAAAGACAACAGCCTGATGTAATGAGACCGTGTGTGGATAATTGTGACTTATACACTGTATGAGATCCTCCTCAACACCAGCAGTGTAAAGCAGGCTCTCATACACAGAGGAATGGAAGGATCTTCATTTCCAGGATCCTCTTATTAGAAAGCAGTAGTGTTGTTTAAGGCCATGAACTATAGAGGAAAGCACCACCATAATGTAATAATAAAGTCAAATAATTTTGTTGTTGTTGTTTAAAACAGAGATTTTTGTCTATGACTATTAGAAATTGTCAGCCATATCATTCCTTCAATTACAGTTTCGGCAAGTTCCAAAAAACAAACAAACAAAAACAAAAAACAAAAAAGATGGAGGAGGAATATAGGTGAGACTTTGTCAGAGAAAAAGGAAGAGGCAGAGGAGGAAGACTATAGGAAAAGAAGGAAAGGGGCAGAAGAAATACAAGAGAACAGAGGAAGAAGGAAAAGAGCAAACAAAGCAATTGGACTTTAAACCAAACTTTCATTGTGTTTATTGAAAGGTTCGTAACAATGAATATTCACCTGATTTTACTAAATTCTCACAGGTTGTATTCTTTTTAAAAAAATATTTATTTATTTATTATGTATTCAATATTCTGTGTGTGCCTGAAGGTCAGAAGAGGGCACCAGACCTCATTACAGATGGTTGTGAGCCACCATGTGTTTGCTGGGAATTGAACTCAAGACCCTTGGAAGAGCAGGCAATGCTCTTAACCTCTGAGCCATCTCTCCAGCCCCACACAGGTTGTATTCTTAAAGACTTTATGCTACTTTCCCACAAGTGCCATTCTGGCAGATATTAAAGTGACCTTTTTAACACAGTTTGTAAATGTTATCACATAAGTGCTCCCCATCAGATCCCAGTGCTCTTTTATCTACAAATGTGCTTCATACTGCAAATATCTTCTGTGAAGACTGCTTCTGTCTGATTCTGCGTGTCAACCAGTATTAACATGGGGTTATAGGTTTTATTTCGCATCAATTGCTAAAACCGATGGATACATTCAGGTTTTTCTTCTTGTTGTGTCGTTAAATTTTATAGGTATTATTATTGTTCAAATATTGAAAATATAGCCACTCAATTAAAGTCTCCTTTATCTACAAAATTGAAGTACTTTTAAGTTAATATTTTAAAATATATGGTTTATTACACATTTGACATTATCAACCATAGCTTATTCACAAACATTTTAGAGTATATATCCCAAAGTAAATTTATAAAATATAAGCATTATTTTTTATTTCTCTTAAATTATAGATATCCTTGCCTAGTATTGGAAACCTAACCAACTACTTAGTGCTAGTGAAGTGATTTATATTGGAGGAGACTCTGCAACCACACAATAAACCAGTACACCCCAACAGCAATCCCTAAAGTTTTGTGTTTATACCCATAGATAAATATAGCACCACGTAACAAAGACCTTCTCTTTGGAATATACAGAGATGACTACAGAAAACCACATGCAATCAAAGTGCATAATTGTGGAATCTAATCCCAATGGACACATCTATAAAGCCTTCCTGTGACTAAGACTCAGAAAGCATTGAGGAAGAAGGAACAGGAGAATCTGTTAATCAGACGATCAGAGAATTTGTTCTAAAATTGTGTTTCCTAGTAAGGGTAAAATATATCCACATAAAGTGTTAGCGACATAATTACCCATGTATGGTGTATGACAAGGACACCACCAATGAACATGCTGTAGTAGACAGAAAAACTCACAAAGCCTCAACCCTACACCACAAACTTGAGGCCAGTGAGGAAAACAGGGAACAGGAAAAGAAGTATTGAGACCCACAGGTAAGAACACATCAATCGGTTGGACATACATGTGACAATATATCATTGTGGAAGGTAGTATTCAAGAATCATATATGCATGAAATGAATTTGAAGGAGAGGGAGAGGGTAGAGAGGATATTTTGAAAGAAGATCAGAAGCAGCGGAACAATTCTAACTAAATTACAATTTAAAAATAATAAATTTAATCAAAATATATTCATAACTTATTTTTCAACATTTTGAGGTTAATTTAAAACAATAAAGATAAACAACTTTTTCTTTTAATTAGTAATTAGTCTGACTAATTCACTCTTTTCTCTATAGTGTAAATTTCTTCGTGACTAGTAATCTGGTAATGCTTTTGAAATTTATCACTTGTCTTCCATTATAATATATTCTTCATTTACTCTAAATTATACATTCTTAAATGTCTTCCCATCTGCTAACATAAAACTTGGTCCTACATAACAATATATTCAGTATTGCTTTATTTCATTTAAGACAGATTTTACTATTTTTTAATTAATTAATTTATTTATTTAAAATTTCTACCTCCTCCCATCCTCCCACTTCCCTCCCACTCCTCCCACTCCTGCTACCCCTCGTTCTCAAGTCCTAAGAGAAGTCAGGGTGCCCTGCCTTGTGGGAAGTCCAAGCCCCCGCCCCATCCTAGTAAGGTGTGCATCCAAACAGACTAGGCTTCCAAAAAGCCAGTCCATGCAGTAGAATCAAAATCCAGTGTCATTATCAATGGTTTCTCAGTCCACCCTCATTGTTAGTAACATTCAGAGAGTCTGGTTTGATCACATGGTCCTTCAGACCCAGTCCAGCTGGTCTTAATGAGCTCCCACTAAATCAGTTCCACAGTCTCCATGGGTGGACGCACCACTCGCGGTCCTGCCTTCCTTTCTTATATTCTCCCTCCCTCTGCTCTTCATCTGAGCTCAAAGAAACACATATAGTTATTTTCCTGGATACTGGAAGCAGACAAGATCGCCGGGCAAAAGTTGGGAGAAGGGGGTTTGGGATGGGTTGGGGGAAGGGGAGATGGGGAGAGAGAAGGAGGGAGTTGGGGAGAGCTTTGGGGAATGGGTTAATTGAGATGAAGAAAGGGTGGATATGGGAGCAGGAAAGAAGTTATCCTAACCAAGGGAGCCATTTTAGGGTTGGCTAGAGCTTGGCTCTAGAGGGGTTCCCAGGTGTCCAAGCAGATGTCCCCAACTAGGTCCGTGGGCAGCAGAGGAGAGGGTACCTGAACTGGCCTTCTCCCACAGACACACTGATGAATATCTTGCATTATCACCATAGAACCTTCATCTGGCAAGGGATGGAGATAAAGACAGAGACTCACATTGGAGCACTGGACTGAGCTCCTTGATCTTACTATTTAACCTAAAGTAATTTTTCTGTCGTTTCTTTAGTTGAAATAGAATTATACCATTCTCCCCATTTCCGGGATTCAGACAGAAACTCTCAGAAATTCTTCCTAAAACACTTCTCAAGCACCCAGTCTGAAGTTGATAGTCTCTTTTTTCTTGATTCTATTTGCTGTTCTGTGTGTAACTAAATATGAACAAATTACACACACACACACACACACACACGCACACGCACACATACACATATATCCAAACAACATACTGGGTCCATTTTTTGTTTGTGTATGTACATAATGTACATATGATTTCAAGGATGACTGATTTATTTTTAAATATGGGGTTTTTTAGACATTTATATTTAACAAAAATTCCTTAGTATGCATTCAGGAATACTCTGTATTTATTTTCTACTTTTATTTCACTGTGCTTCATGAAAAGAGCATTTAAGGATAAATCACTAATATTCCTTATAGAAAATATCTTTATTCCAATACTCAGCATACAGATGGATAAATCAAAATAAATTAGCAAAAACATTATTATCTAAAAGTCAAAGGCTTATTGCTTATGCTCACACTGCCTGTAGGACTGAATCAGAAGAGCATATGGAATGGAAATACTCAAGGGACATTGTGGAGCCAGACTTATCCACAACAATACCCCCTGAAGTACAGTTATGTTAATAGTAGAGGCAAGGAGAACAGTCGAATATAGTATTGACAAAATTGCTTAAAATCTTTGAAAGTCAAATGACTGCAGAACCCATTTGTAGTAATATTTAATTTGTTTTAATAAACAAAGCTTACCTGAAGTTTATGATGTAAAACAGAAATACTTATCAGCCTTGCAGACCAAGCAGTGATGACAAACCCCTTTAATCCCAGTAACCACAATAGTTTGCCATAGAAAATGAACAGTAGGTGTGCACACCTTTAATCCCAGGTCTAGAGAGGAATATAAAATGGGAGGAGACCAGTCTCACACTCAGTCTCAATCTGAGATTCCTGGAGGTAGGATTGCCATTTTGCACTGAGGTAAAGGTAAGAGCCAATAGCCAGCTGTTTTGCTTTTCTGACCTTATGGTTGAACCCCAGTTTCTGTCTCTGGGTATTATTAATCATGCTACATCCATTCTTTGATATGTAATCATGAGAGTAAAGGTCAAAGAGATCTCAAATGAAAAAACTGATTAATGCTATACATGATTATATAGAACTGAGAAGAAGATGTTGAAAACAGACAGTGGTCACACCATCAACGGTGGCAACAGCTGGCACATACATGTACATGGTAAGAACTGAAAAACAGGCTTCTTATAATTGTGATAGACAACTTACAGACTAGAGATTCTTTTGACCATTTTAAACCAAGCATTTTTGTTGGGGAACTCATGTATATGAATTGTTCTGTAAACAGGTGACAGGAAAATGATAATTGTACAGAGTTTTTGTAAATATTGAGTGAAATTTACCTTAACTTCCAAGATCTCTAAGTAGGAGATGAGTTCTAAGAAGAGAAGAATTATATTCCAAAATTAAAATTAAATATAGAATGAGATATGTTGTAAATAAAATTAACATGGTTTCTTTCCATGAGTTTCTTACAGTCTTAACAGACTTTAGAATAGGCAGATCTTCTATCTCCCGTGACCCCCCACACTCCCAATGTACTCAGGAGACCTTTTCTTTGTCGCCTTCCTATGTAGATCCATGTATGTCTCTTTTAGGGTCCTCTCTGTTGTCTAGTAACAGGAGAGGGTAGAAGGCCAGAGCAGAGAAAGAAAGATAAGTGGAGGAAAGCGTATAGCTCAATAAAACAATAAAAGAAAAGAATCTGTAGGTTTAACTTGGTGCTTACTACTTTGATCTTTGAATAATTGCTGGAAATAGGAAGAACAAGAAACCAATATTCTCAAAAAAATGAGAGGAAAAAGAAAATGGAAGAATAAATGAATAAGCAAATTCACCAGACTATTTTGTTAAATGTTTATATTTGCTTTGTTGATGATATTTTATCTAGATATCCTCAATATAGGAAAAAGAAAACCTTTGCGAATGTGTGCACAGTTAGAGCTGTGAATAAACATACTTTTCCCAGGGCAGAGTTCTCTTTTGGATAATATTATTATGCTATATTAAGCACAACTCTACAATTCTGAATAAATGCAGAATTAATATGACACTCTCTTTGATTGTGTAGGGATAATTCAGGTGAAACACAATTTAATTCTACCTGACATAGTTGTACAAAAAGCTACGATTTAAACAGGTACTTATCAATATGATACAAAGCATGCATTTCAGAGGTGGTCTGCAGTTTAAACTATCCCTTCTATCTCTGTGAATGCAATCTTATTTTGTCCTTATAGTCATCTACTAGTGAAAATTAAGGGGACAAAAATAAGTAAACTTATATGTGTATGTGTTTATGTATATGCTATATCCTTAGTTTTGTGGTTTTTTTCCCCAGAAAATCTTTACAGAAGATATTGTTGCTAATCTGCAATTCTATTTGATCCACTAGTGTGAATATTTATGTTGTATATCAAAAGTATTTGTTCAATCTTCCTTGCTTTATCAACTTGTCTTCCATCTAGATTTTGCTTATAGTTCAGCGTAATTTCTGCTATGTTGATTCTTCCTACCCAAGAACGTGTGAGATTTTTCTGCTTTCTAATATCTTCATCAGTTTATTTCTTAAAAGACTTAAATTTCTTTTTATACAGGTCTTTCGCTTATTAACTAGATTACTTCAAGATATTTTATGCTGTTTGTGGCTATTTTGACTGGTAATGTTTCTCTGATTTCTTTCTCAGCTCATTTACCATTAATATATAAGAGGGATATTGACATTTTTTAATTGATCTTGTATACTACCTCATTACTAAAGATGTTTATCAGTTGCAGTACCCTGATACAATTTTTGGGGGCCACTTATGTGTACTGTGATAGCATCTGTAAATAGTGAATCTTTGAGATTTTCCCTTCCAATTTGCATCCCTGTGATTTCTTTTCTTTGTCATATTGCTCTAGCTAGAACTTCGAGTACTATATTGAATAAATATTGAGAGAGTGAACTTGTGACTGATTTTAATGGATTCGCTTTGAGTTTCCTTCTATTTAATTTGATGTTGGCTTGCTGTCTGTATATATTGCCTTTTTTATGTTTAGGTATGTTCGTTGTAGTTCTGATTTCTCCAAGACCCTTTTCATGAAGGGGCGTTGGATTTTGCCAAAGTTCTGTTTAGCATCCAATGAGATGATTGTGTGGCTTTTTTTTTTCAAGATTCATCACAATGTGCATGTCGGCGGAGTGACATTTTGACTAATTTCTGGTCAACACTAAAAGGAAAACACCCTGAAGTTTGTCTTTGGTTTATCTACTCTACTTGTTATGTGGAATTGAAGCTTTAAAAATCAATCAAAGCAACAATAGTAACTTTTCTGTGAGTCCCGTTACCTCAACACAAAGAATTTTCTTCTTTCAAAGACTTGGTTTAACGGTGACATTTTAATACAAAATTATAAAATGATATGCATATTACATAAGACATCTTAGGCTGAAAATGTCAGAAAATGAACACAATCTCCAGCATGATCATAACTGATTTTATTGGATAAGAGTATATTCTGAATTATTTTAATTAATATGTGCATATATCAGTGTGTAAGCTATATTTTGCCAACATGAGTGGAAAGGACATAATGCATGTTGATTTACAAGGAATTACAAAAGAGTATTTAACTCTTTTTCATCTGTCTTCCTTTTGACTACTAGCTTCAACATTTCCTTATGGAAACTGGCTACATTTTGCAAGTAACCAATTACTTGCAAGTGAAAACAGAAGACGTCTAATTTCAATTCACTGAAAGAGTCATCAATGGCAAATCTTTTATGTACTCCTTTCTTTCCATCCTTGTTTTCTTTCTTCTTTCTCCTACTTCTTTCCTTTCCTACTCCCTCTTTTTTGTCTTCTATTCATTTATGCCCCTTTCCTCTATCTTTCTCCAAACACAACTTCCACACTACTTTGTACCTATCAAGCATGGGGAACATTTCAATGGAAGAAATAAAACTAACCAAAAACAAGGGAAAGATAAGAAATGGAAGTAAGGATCACTTGTTCTCTCACACACACAATTAAAAAAGAGGAAGATAAAATGAAATAGACTAAAGACTAAAACACTCTATTTACAGACAGTACATCACATGGAGATCCTGCCACGCTTAGCCTTATGGGAATGATTATAGTTGAAATTCATTAAAATTATGTTCAAATTTCTGGTATGTAAAAAGCATGAGTAAAATAAAGACAACATTCTAGTTCTGAGGTCCTACTATCAAAATATACTTTCATGTATTCAAATACTCCAAAATCAAAATAACTTCTACTCAGTAGTAGTTTATAAATATAATGTCCAAACTTTGTTGAGAACTGTGGAATGATTTCAGAAGAGTTAAAAGAGAATAATGTCATCTTCCTGGTGATAAAGGCAAAGGTTTATCTAAAATAGTCAACCTCGGGCAGTCCAGTATACAAGAAGTCAGGCAAAGGAGGAAATGGAGGTATTACTGGCGCTGGCACTATAGGGAGAGTGACAGAAATTCTAGAAAGAGAAGAAAATAATCAGGTTTCCTTGTCTAGGATGGGAATGAAAACAATGCTAGAAAGAATATGAAAAATTCAAGCTTTTTTCACTAACTACGTTTACTGAAATAAAAGGTCATAAAGTGATAAATTTTATCAAATAAGCAGAGAAAGCATATACTGGGGAATAGATACAAAAACATTGTGTTATATTCTTCTTGAATTTTGTGACTGATGACAGGATAGGTATATTATTATTTTTGCATTGGGGGTTGATTTTACTGAGGCTTTCCAATATAGTATGTCCTTGGTATACTTTGATATTTATTTACCGCATTTTTGTAAATAAAATGCAGTTTTGAAGTAATTTCGTTATCAACCAAAAAATTAATTTTAAGATTTCCAGTCCACATTATTTTTAGTTTTTTCCATCATATTATTTGAGGAAAAGCAGTCATCTTTTGTATACTTAAGAATATGGAAGTTCATCGTGGGAACAATCAGGCACAGCAAAAAAAAAAAAAGCAGCTGAGACTGAGTGCAGGCAAGTCATACATACTTGTTCTGCACAATGACATATAAAGAAATATCGAAAACATGACAGCTCTTGAGGAGAAGAGAGAGACCCAAGCAGCAATCCTCTTGTACTTGATGATATTTGCTTCCCCTGCCTGGGGCTGAATAATTTTCCTGCTGATGTGTTCAGTGAGAAAAGACAACAATCATCCTTTCAGGACTCTCTCCCCTATAAAACACAATGTTTGCTTTCCAGTTTTTTCCTATCTAAATTGCTCCGGTATGAGAAATGCGTGCCAGAGCCATTCTTTTCTTTTAAACATTAGGTCCAATTTAATGCACCATCCTCCTGTTCTGCAAAGTATTTCATACTAACCTTGGATGCCTAATGAGGAAAGGTTATATGTCTTTTCTTGTCTGAAATTCTTGTGTTCTTTGGCTTCACAGGTGATCAATAAGTAATAGTGGGGAAAGCTTTATTCTCCTTCAAATTTGGAAACGGGTGAGCATTTGTTGTTCACAACTGAGAGAGATGGCTAACCTTTCGTTTGTTCCTACTAGCTTTCATAATATCTCAGTTTCCCGCTGCTTTCTTGGGTGTATAGGAGCTGTGGCAAGCTAGAACTCCCCCTGAAGCACAGTCCTTGTTCATGCCTAGTTCAGTGTCAGGCTTCATTTCAAAACATCCCTTACTGTGGTGTCCATTGTCCTGTCTGTTTACATTTTACTTCCAGGCTTCTTCGCAGATGTGCTTTTCTTGGTGATAGAAAGTCCTCCTGAGCATAATTCTGTGTCCAGGTCTAAAATTGTGTTTGGTATGTCTTGCGTGTCTTTTCAATTTCTGTGTACTGTTCAGCATCTATCATAAGGGCTAGGAGTTATTCTGTATCTAAACATTTGAACAGTCAGAAATTATACATTCTAACAACTTTGGGCACCCTAAATAATAAGGGATTACTTTGATGTACAGAGGAAACAAAGTTATAGAATTTTAAAAAGATGATATTCATCAAGTATTTATTGAAAGGCTACACCACAGAGGAGGAATAGCTTTCTAGAACTCCTCTGAAAGTTCATTGATTGATTGATTAACACATTTAATATATAACATAGTGTCTTTTTGTACATCTTTGATGGGGCTCAAGGTCATTGCAATTAATAAAGCAAATTATTTGCTCCGTATATCTAGTAGAAGACTTTAGAAAAACAAAACAGGGGCTAGAAAATTCCTAGAAAAATTGTGTATTAATTATCCTATGGAAAAAATTACTAAAAGCCAACATTGACAGTGTTTTAACATTAATAAGTAGTATGGGAGTATCTTCATTTGAGAAGATATTTTCTTAACTGGCATTTGATGAGTAAGAAACAAAGTTGTTTTTCCCATTATAAGTGATAATCCAAGTAGGTACTATCCATTCCTAGATTGTGGCAGGAGCATATTTTCATACAAAATATAAGAATACTGCAACAAAGTAAAACAGAATGGAAATCTAAAATTCTGACACTTCACTTTAAGTCACCTGTTGATGATTAGTCTCCTCCTTTCATAGATTCAATATTTGAATGTCTTACACAGGATTATTAAGTGATTAATTATATTTACTTAAAATTTAAAATGATTTGATGTGAAAATAGAAACAGGGTCTAGAAAAACAGGAGATTACTAAGACAATTAGTGTTTTAGGGAGTGACACTGGGTGGAGCAAACCTTTCTACCACCCCTCTTGTTGCACACATTCAACTGTGATGAAGTGGTGGGGCATAGATGGAGCACTAGCAAGTACTATGGATGGTGGGATCAAAGGATATCTCATGTGCTATGCACACGTGAGCAAGGGCACACCCAAATATATATTAATTACATTGAGAGATATGTCTAGCAGAGGCCAGTATTGTTTTATGGAGAAGAAATGTTGTGGAAAGGCAAGGGTCTATCAGAGCTCCTGGGCCCAGCTTCAGACAAACGGAATCACAGTGTCTATCCATATAAACAGAGGGTTCCTGTGGCATAAGAGAACAAAAATAACTTCATTAGACAAAAAGCAATGTCATAATTTAAGGCATTTATTCTGAAGTAAAGATTCATAGGTACTACGTGCAGTTATGAGAGTTGATGATGTTTTAAAGGTTGGTGGTTAGCTCAGGCCTGAACATAATTAGGGTTGGTCTGAGCCTTTATACATTTTAAGCAAGAATTCTTTGTACACTACATTTGCGAATGTTAGGCAATCTAGTAATTATTTTTGGATAAAATCAATATACTGTTCATAGCTGATTCAGCTGGAAAAGAAGATGTGTTTTGCTCACTATGTGGGTCAGGGTCAAATTTTGTCAACATGACACAAGTCAGAGTCATTTGGGAAAAAAAATCTTCAACTTAGAAAATATCTCCATCAGATTTTTTTTACACACAAATCACTAAATTGATTTTGTTCATATTTGTCACATCAATAGAACAGTAACTTAGACACTTGACAACTCCAGGACTACTACCAGCCCCAAAGGATGAAACATAAAGATACTCTTAGACCTTCTTATCCATGTTACTTCTAAGAGGACAAGTAATTAAACTAAGACACAACAAAATTAGGGAAAAATTTGGGTTCCAATTCGTAGAGCCCAGATCTAAAGCCGGACGGTAGCATGGCAAGGCTGTGATGGAAAGTCTTTTCAGTTCCGGTGAGAACTTGAAACAATGGTAATAAACTACCAGCAGAGGCAGAAAACACTTAATTCAAGACCACTATTGCTATTTCTATGAAAATTGCCTCAGGCCCTCAAAGAAAAATACACACAAGTGATTGGTGTGGATAATTTCTTATATCTTGGGAATATAGTATAATTCATGTTGTTTATCTACTAAAACATATCTAATAAGCTCCCTTCTCTATTTGGTGGGATTCACATTGATTAACAAGTGATTAATATTCTATTTTTATAGAGTAGCATAGATTTTCAAAATGTGCTTTCCTTTATTTTATATTTCTATTTCATGTAAAAAATGGGAGAAATAAATTTTCCACAGCTTTGTAATTTGTTGTCCTGGAATAGGATACCAGTAAGGCATGATCTGGCTCTGGCTAAGGCTGTCGTTCAGGTTACAGAATACTCATTTCTTATATTCTCAAACATAAGAAAAGACCTTGTTACTGTCTGCAGTATGTTCTATGAGGGCAGACATCATATTCATGAGAACTTCTCCTTTATGATCTAGCTATCTTCTAAAATCACCATCTCCTACTACTGTAAATGCTGAGGTTCAACATTTCCTCGTGAATTCAGATGGAGGAAAGGATTTCGGCACACAACAATGACAATGCTTTGAACCTTTCTGTATGCAAAACCTTTTGCTTCCTAAATGATAACATTATTTTTCTTAGGCCTTGCAAAGTTTATTCTTTTAAAAATAGTGTTAGCATGTATAGGAAAACTCAGAGAAAGAGACACTTACAGCATTGACTTTCCCCGTTTCCAGTGCAGCAGACAATAATAGTAGGAAAAATACAAAATGAAAATGTGTCCTTGCCTTTTCTTTGCTCTGAGCAGGTTTGGGATGAACTAACCATTACATAATCTCTGTAATTGCCTGTCCCTGCCTAAGACAGGTGAGTGCCTGCTATTAAATACCTGCCCAATTGAACTATGCACATATGATTTATTTCTAAAAAGTTTTAAAACTTGTATTTTTAAAAGACTCAAAATGAGAAGGAAGCAAAATATGGCTACATTTGTTCCGTCTCTATAGGTAGGAGCAAAGCTGAGTTGATTGATAGATGGGCAAAGTTTGCCTGTGCTTTTACAGAAGGTACTTGGTAGTGTGACTTTACAACATGCAAATAACTAATCTTGACAATTTCCCAAATTTCCTTCATTTGACTGTATTATGACATTGCCGAAGGAGGCTGGATTCTTTGTCCAGTTGGGGAAATTTCACTACCATTGGTTTAAATTACATTAAAATAGTCTTATCTTTATCGTAAACTAATGCTCAAAAAATTCTCAGATTTTTTATTTTAAATTCAAAGTTAGTTTAAAAAAAGGACTTAAATCTTATGGTTACCTTGGTTAGCAGATAAGAATAATTCTCAAATGTTGAGGGTTTTTCTTTCTTTCAATTTTGCTAATATTTTTGTCTTTAGCATATATGGTTAATATTTGCAGTACAATACTTTCATGTTTGTTAAATTGAAATAAGAAACCTTCACAATAAAACTGCATATTTGTTATAGGTACCAATTTATTTAATCAAATAAATCAAGATTTTTATCTAAGTGAAACAGAATAGTTTCTTTTGAGCAGAAGGGATTTTATATTCCTGACATTCATTCACTACAATATTTAAATCAGGATCAAGAAAGTAGTCCTCAAACACACAAACTCTACTGCACACAAAAAAATAAAAAAAAAAACTGGAGTTGGCAACCACTAGTCATTAATATCACTTAATATCAACGGATTCAACTCACCTATAAAAAGGCACAGACTAAGAGATTGGATACGAAAACAGGATCCAACATTCTGCTGTTTACAAGAAACACACCTCAACCACAAAGACAGACATCTACTCAGACTAAAGGGTTGGGAAAAGGTTTTTCAAGCAAACGGACCTAAGAAAGAAACAGGTGTGGCCATTCTAATTTCCAACAAAATTGACTTCAAACTAAAATCAATAAGAAGAGATACAGACGGACATTTTATACTCATAACAGGAACAATTCATCAGGAGGAAGTCTCAATCCTGAATATCTATGCCCCTAATATAAAAGCAACCACTTTTAGAACACTTCTAGAACTCAAGGCAGTCATCAAACCACACACACTAATAGTAGGAGACTTCAACACCTCTCTCAGCAATGGACAGGTCAATCAGACAGAAACCTAACAGAGAGATAAGAGAATTAATAGAGGTAATGAATCAAATGGACTTAACAGATATCTATAGAACATTCCACCCAAATAGGAAAGATTATACCTTCTTCTCTGCAGCGCATGGAACCTTCTCGAAAATTGACCACATACTCGGTAACAAAGCAAACTTCCACAGATACAAAAAAAATATTAGTAACCACCTGTGTCTTGTCGGATCACCATGGAACAAAGTTAGAATTCAACAACAATGCTACCCCCAGGAAGCCAACAAACTCATGGAAGCTGAACAGTCAACTACTGAATCACCCAGGGTCAAGGAAGAAATAAAGAAAGAAATTAAAGTCTTCCTTGAATTTAATGAAAATAATGACACAACATTCTCAAACCTATGGGACACAATGAAAGCAGTGCTAAGAGGAAAGTTCATAGCACTAAGTGCCCAATTAAAGAAAATGGAGAAAGCACACTTTGGAGACTTAACAGCACACCTGAAAGCTCTAGAAAAAAAAGAAGCAGATTCACCCAGGATGAGTAGAAGACTGGAAATAATCAGACTGAGGGCTGAAATCAACAAAATAGAAACACAGAGAACAATCCAAAGAATCAATGAAACAAAAAGCTGGTTCTTGGAGAAAATCAACAAGATTGACAAACCCCTATCAAAACTAATCAAATGGCAGAGAGAGAACATGCAAATTAATAAGATCAGAAATGAAAAGGGGGACATAACTACAGACACAGAGGAAATTCAGAGAATCATTAGATCTTACTACAAAAGCCTGTATGCCACAAAATTGGAAAATGTAAAAGAAATGGACATGTTTTTAGATAAGTATCATATACCAAAGTTGAACCAAGAACAGGTGAACAATCTAAATAGACCTGACAGTCGTGAAGAATTAGAAGCTGTTATTAAAAATCTCCCTACCAAAAAAAGCCCAGGACCAGATGGTTTCAATGCAGAATTCTACCAGAACTTCCAGGAAGAGCTAATACCTATACTCCTTAATGTATTTCACAATATAGAAACAGAAGAGTCATTGCCAAACTCCTTTTATGAAGCTACAGTTACTCTGATACCAAAACCACACAAAGACACAACCAAGAAAGAGAATTACAGGCCAATCTCACTCATGAACATCGACGCGAAAATTCTCAAAAAAATACTGGCAAACCGAATCCAAGAACACATTGGAAATATTATCCATTATGATCAAGTAGGCTTCATCCCAGAGAGGCAGGGCTGATTCAACATACGCAAATCTATCAATGTAATCCATCATATAAATAAACTGAAAGAAAAAAAAACATATGATCATTTCATTGGATGTTGAAAAAGTATTTGACAAAATTCAACATCCCTTTATGATAAAGGTGTTGGAGAGATTGGGGATACAAGGATCATATCTAAATATAATAAAAGCTATATACAGCAAGCCGACAGCTAACATCAAATTGAATGGAGAGAAACTCAAAGCAATTCCACTAAAATCAGGAACACGACAAGGATGTACACTCTCTCCATTCCTCTTCAATATAGTGCTTGACGTTCTAGCAATAGCAATAAGACAACATAAGGGGATTGAGTGGATTCAAATTGAAAAGGAGGAAGTTAAACTTTTGTTATTTGCAGATGATATGATAGTGTGCATAACCGACCCCAAAAACGCTACCAAAGAATTCTTACAGCTGATAAACACCTTTAGTAATGTGGCAGGATACATGATCAACTTCAAAAAATCGGATGCCCTCGTATACACAAAGGATAAAGAAGCAGAAAGGGAAATCAGAGAAACATCACCTTTCACGATAGTCACAAACAGCATAAAATATCTTGGGGTAACTAGCCAAGGAAGTGAAAGACCTACTTGAAAAGAATTTTTAAGTTTTTGAAGAAAGAAATTGAGGAGGATACCAGAAAATGGAAAGATCTCCCTTGCTCTTGGATTGGGAGGATCAACATAGTAAAAATGGCAATTCTACCAAAAGCAATCTATAGATTCAATGCAAGCCCCATCAAAATCCCATCAAACTTCTTCACAGACCTTGAAAGAACAATAATCAAGTTTATATGGCAAAATAAAATCCCAGGATAGCCAAAACAATTTTATACAATAAAGGAACTTCTGAAGGCATTACCATCTCTGACTTCAAACTCTATTACAGAGCGACAGTATTGAAAACAGCTTGGTATTGGAATAACAACAGAGAAGTTGACCTATGGAATCGAATAGAAGACCCGGGTATTAACCCACAAACCTATGAACACCTGATTTTCGACAAGGGAGCTAAAGTTATACAATGGAATAAGGAAAGCATCTTTAACAAATGGTGCTGGCATAACTGGATGTCAACCTGTAGATGAATGAAAGTAGATCCATATCTATCACCATGCATAAAACTCAAGTCCAAATGGATTAAAGACATCAACATCAATCTGACCACTTTGAACCTGATAGAAGAGAAAGTGGGAAGTAGTCTACATGACATAGGCACAGGAGACCACTTCCTTAGTAGAACCCCAGTAGCACAGACAATTAGAGAATCGATGAATAAATGGGACCTACTGAAACTGAGAAGCTTCTGTAAAGCAAAGGACACCCAAAGTGAGGTAACCCAGACCCAAAAAGAGGAATATGGTATGTACTCACTCATAAGTGGATTCTAGCCATAACTAAAGGTCTTTGAGCCTATAATTCGTGATCCTAGAGAAGCTAAATAAGAAGGTGAACCTGAAGAAAATCATATAGTTATCCTCCTGGATATTGGAAGTAGACAAGATTGCCAGGCAAATTTGGGTGCACGGGGTGCGGGGGTGGGTGGAGGGGTGGAAGTAAGGGGAGAGGGTTAGAGAGAAGGGAGAGGGGGAGGATTGGGAATGGCTTGTGTAAATGGGATGTGGGGGAGGGAGGAAGGATGGATATGGGAGCAGGGAGGTATATATCTCAACTAAGGGAGCCATTATAGGGTTTGCATGAGACTTGATTCTGGAGGGGTTCCCAGGCCCAAGGAGAGGTCCCCAGATTGTTCCCTGGACAGCAGAGGAGAGGGTGCCTGAACTGGCCTTGGCCCATAACCATACTGATGAATATTTTGCCCATCACCATAGAACCTTCATCTGGTGACGTATGGAGATAGAGACAGAGACCCACATTGGAACACTGGACTTAACTCCTTAGGTCGAAATGAGAAGCAGATGGAGGGAGAACATGAGCAAGGAAGGCAGGATCAGAGGGAACCCTCATCCGACGATAGATGGAGATAGAGACGGAGACCCACATTGGAGCACTGGACTGAGCCCCCAAGGTCCAAATGAGGAGCAGAAGGAGGGAGAACATGAAAAAGGATGTCAGAACCGCGAGGAGTGCCTTCACCCACTGATACATGGGCACTGATCGAATGAGAGCTCACCAAGGCCAGCTGGACTGAGACTGAACAAGCATGTGATCAAACTGGATTCTCTGATTGTGGCTGACATGGGGGCTGACTGAGAAGCCATTGACAATGGCACTGGGTCTTGTTTCATCTGCATGTACTGGATTTTTGGGATCCTGGTCTGTTTGGATGCTCACCTTTCTAAACCTGGAGGGAGGGGGGAGAGTGTGGGGGGAATAGGAAGAAACCCTGACTGCTCTTAGGACTGCAGAGGGAGGAGGAGAGGGAGTGGGGGGAATGGGTGCGTATTGGGAGGAGGGGAGAAAGTGGAAATTTTTATAAATAAATAAATAAGTAAAAAAAAAAAAGAATGTAGTCCTCTCTGAATATGTTAATCGTCCCAAGAAATTAACTGTGAAAAGTTATAAGGCATTTCTCAAGCTGTATAATTTTTCTAAATTCCTGGTAGGACCCAAGTGGAATGTCTGCTTTGAGACAGCACAATGCTAATATACCACATGCAGGACATTTTGTGGACATTTTAAGATATCAGCAACTGTTGAACATGAAAGAATCAAGTTTGTTTATGTAGAGAAGCCATTAAGAGTTCTGAACTACAGTCAACTGAGGAGTACTGAGAGTGGGAGAATTGGTCTTCCACAGGGAAGAGCACAGCAGTTACCTTCTAATACCAAATAGTCTGAACCATAAATGTGAGTGACGTTATACAGACTAAGGAGGTTGTATTTTTGTATTCAGGAGTATATATGTTTGCAAACACACATATATACATACATATGTACTTATATATAAGCATAGAAACACATGCACACACACACACATATACACACACACACACACACACACACATATATATATATATATATATATATATATATATATAAATATACATATAATGAAAAAGGAGGCCATAGATTTAAAACAGAGAAGGTGTTGAAGGAGGAATGGGATTTCATTTAGTAATCAGTCTTAAAAAAAAAGAAGTTATTTTTAAAAGTTCTTTCTTCCCCAGAATATTTGATTTCTAGAAAAAAAATTAAAAAGTCACTCCATAACTTTACACACAGAATAACCCAACCAAAAAATTGATTTAATCATTTGCTTATGTTTTGCTCTGAATGACACTACCTTAGTTATAGCTTGTAAGAATAAAAAATTGCACTTTTGCTGTCTTCTTTATAATATGTGGAAAATGTTGTTACTAAGTGTTACACTTTATACTTTTCAATATTGCACATCAAAGAATTTGGCAACTTAGTTAATGGAATGTGCACTTTTAGAACTAGATTCTAATGTTTTTTTTATTAAACTATAGATACAATTAAAAATACAAATGAGTAGGTTCTCAATGAGAAGACTTGCAATATTTCCAGGGGCTTATCTTTAAAACAGATGCAAACACAGAAGTAAATATGGAATGCCAGAGATGGATGAGGTTTAGCTTTTAGGCAAAGATGTCCTGTAATTTACTACAGCTAGATGATCCAGTACATAGCAGCAGGAGGTGTCTGCCATTGTCGTAGTTGCTCTGTAGCGATTTTCTTTTGGTTGAAGCTCTTTACTCCTTGACAATTTCCTCCCATAGTTCCTGTTTGCTCACTGTTCAATAGCTGCAAGCACGGTTCTAACACTTCCCTAGTCCTCGTCTTTTACCATCTCATCCTTTCACATTAGGAAAAGAATAAGTTTGTTTTCTCATCTATTTAACATGCATGGAGAATGCTAATGACTCACTTTTATCGGTTGACTATGTCATCTTAATTACAATTCAGGAGAATTTTTTTCTAAAACTGAATGGAAACTGAATAGTAATTCAGCAGTGGGATCATCTATGCTTCAGGTAGCTAGAAAAGTAAGAATTTGTGCACAGTTTGCTGTTTCAAGGTTAAATTAACACATAACTCACAATCATAAAGATATGTGACTACATACATATTTTTTATGTCAGGTGTCTTAGTGGTTACTTCCAAAACACAAACTTATACTCTGCATAATTTTTTAATACCCTAAGGGAAGCTTAGGAAAATACTTATATTTGTTTGTTTGTTTGTTTTTTTAAATCCTTTCTCAGTTTACAAAATAATCCCAGTCTGTTCTCCCTCCTTTCCTCTCACCTTTCATGCACCAGAACCCCCATCCAGTACCTAGAGAGGGTAAGGCTTCCCATGGGGATTCAGCAAAGTATGGCATATCACTTTGAGGCAGGACCCTCCCCACTGTATTTAGGCTGAGCGACCCACTTGAACTGGCTTTTTGGAGTCCAAGCACTATGGATAAATCTGGTCCCCCTGTCGGCAGCCCCACAGGCTGCTCCAGCCATACAGCTGTTACCCACATTCAGAGGAGCTAGTTTGGACCTATGCATACCTCCAGCTGTCAGTAAGCTCCTACTAGTTTAGGTCAGTTGTTTCTGTGGGTATCCCCATCACGGACTTGACGTTGACTCATATTATCACACCTTCCTCTCTTCGCCTGGACACTTGGCCCAATGCTTAGCTGTGAACCTCTGCATCTGCTTCCATCAGTTGCTGGAATTAAGGTTCTATAATGACAATTAAGGCAGTCATCAATGCATATGGTTTTAATTGTGTTTTTTCTTAGGCTATATAGTTTTTCTAATTTACTCCTTTTATACTTTGTAGTTTACACAATTGCTCACTATTTTTTTCTGAATGTTTGGCCAGGTGTGTTGTTAATATATAGCCTATGATATAGGCAGTCATCTTCCAATAATGTCATTTTTGTTCAGTTAATTCATGTGTTAATGTTGTTCTATTTTAACCACACAAAAGGCACACAATGTAAACTAGATATGTGACTAACTTAATGAGAAGAATTACAGTAAGTATAAGGTGTATAGATGTTTACTTATGTGCCTTTATTTTCTAAAGTGCTGAATATCGCTAACCTGGTTACCATTGATTTTAGGGAGCCTCGCAGGTTGCAGCTCATCCACCAGCACATGGCCCTGGAAGGGAGCCAGGCCAACAGCAGTGAAGTTATGGTTGCTCGAGTGCAGCTCCACTGGACTGCATAAGTGTAGAAAACGGATGATAGCAGGACACCTGGCCAGCTGTCGGAGGATGAGCTGATGTAGGAAGATTCAAATAAGGCAAGCTGAAGGAACGTGCTGCAGACATATTAAAGAACAATTTCACGTAAATGAAGCCTGCAAAATACCAGGGAATAATACCAGGGGAAAGACCAGAGTGGTGTGGAGCAATCAGAGCAGCGGAGGTGTGCAGCCAGGTGAAGCAGCAGCTCTTCAGACTATGACAGATTTAGTAAGGAGCAGTTACTCTTCCAATCGAAGGACACTGTTCACCTGCTTTCTTTGAGTAGGCATGGCTGCATTCCGTACTTTGAACTTGTAGAATTTTAAAGCCTACTTTATATGAAAGAGTCCCAGACAATTTCTGTTTCTGATAATGCAGGCTTTTGAGTCCAAACTTTCTAGCATAGTCACTAATAACTTGCATTACCATTCATGTGTGTTAAAATATATGCTCAAAATATGTACTGCTAAATGAGTATATTAAAAATATATAACTGGGAAATGGATAATTTTAGTTTTCTGAAAGGCTATCTCCTCTGTGAGTGGCAGTGATAGTGAGAGGATGCAGTGAAAAACGACAAGAGCGGTATGACAAGTCACCCCATCAAAGAGGTGAAATGCATTTTGCCCTGGGCAAGTTCCTAAAGTCTCCAGTTACTACCTCTGTGTGCACCTCCACTCACAGATCAACTTGGAACACAGTCTTCAGGTAATGTTTAGCACAGTGCCTAGGCAGGTTCTGACTACTCGTAGATACTTGCCTTTTTGTTTTCTGAATGTTCTAAATAAAGCTGATATTAATTAAGTAGTTTTCAGGCACAATTCACACGCCTAAACCCTATGAAGAACTTCTGGAAAATGCAATGTCGTTTTAAAGTCGGTGTTACCCATATTTCTTATTCAGAAAAATGAAAAATAGAGTAGAACACTTAAAATTGAAAAAAATCCCTTTATGAATTGTTTTGGAGGGTGGGTCACACTTGAAATCTCTAAGGTGCTTGCATGGTCCAGCTTGATATGTCTGGAGGTCAGAATAATTTGTGAAAATATGTTCATCTATTGAATTATGAGAGAAACAACGAGCATACAAAAACTTATTTCTGTTGTCCTGGTTTACTTACCAAAATATGTGATTTAACTCTAATAAATGTGTTAGAAATCATATTGTCTGTGTAAATAAGAAAATTGTTTTTGTTGAAAAAAATAGCATCATTAGAGGAACTTACATTTATTTTTAATTGTGCATCTGAAGCATAGTTCCATGTAAATAGTTGAATAAGCTATTTTTCTTTTTCTAAGAATTACGAAATTTTATAAAAATTATTTTTCTATTTCAGGAAAGTTTATGCTTGATCTAATTTTATCTATTTATCTATTTATTTATTTATTTATTTATTTATTTATTTATTTATTTATAAGAATTTCCATTTCCTCCCCTCCTCCCAATACCCTCCTACTCCCCCCACTCCCTCTCCCGCACCCTCTCCATCCCTAAGAGCAGTCAGGGATCCCTGCCCTGTGGGAAGTCCAAGGTCCTCGCCCCTCCCTCCAGGTCTAGGAAGGTGAGCATCCAAACAGACTAGGCTCCCACAAGGCTTGTTCATGCAGTAAATCAAAACTTTAAAACGCTTCATTTTTATTATTCTAAACTTGTCTCTTTAACCTACTCAGTTTTAGGTGTTTCTACACAACTACTGATATTTTTAATGACTTAGTTCATAAATAAATAAAATTGAAATTTAAAACATGATTCTAGTAAATTGAAACAAACAATGATTTTACAGGTAAAAAATGCCTTTTTTGAGGAAGATTGTGATTCAGCTACATGTAGCCTGACACCTTCTACCCGATGTTTAGAAACAGTTATTTGATAATTTGAGTTAAACAATTTGCTTTAAATGTTATTTCGGGTCATCTCTTGTGCAAAATTTTATTTCTTAGGTTTTATGATAGTTTCAACATCATTGTTTTTAAATGCACAATTTACACTGTCCTTAGCAGGGTCTCCAATGGCCTCAGCTAGACAGAAAGATGAAGGACTGTAATTGAAAATGCCAGTTATATGTAGAATAGCAGCATATATAAAATCGTAGACCATAAGATTTCAAGTAAATGTGACGATTGGAAGAAATGGCTAGTTACTAAATGAGCTCTCCTACATTTCCCACTAATATGACTAAACTATTTAAAGATATTTAGTGACTTTGCCATGTCTGCTTCAATAGTAATACTTTCCCATAATTTGACTGACCTCACAGTGAAAAAAGTTTTTGAAATATTAAAAAATAAATATAGTTTTTTTTTCAGGTTCAGCCCTACATGTCAACTTTTAATATTAGCATCTATTTTTAACACTTATTTCTAAAATTTGTGAGGGTGTGAGAATGGTGCTGGTAATCTTCATATTCTAAACATTTTCTTTCTGCATTAGAAGAAAATTTTCTTTTGTGTGTTTTCTTTCATCATTCTTTTTCTGGAATTTAAGAATTAAAAATGGTGTTTATCTTTATGATTTCAGAAGGTTCCTTTTCATTGATTTCTTTCTAATGGTTCAATTTTGTAATGGCAGAGTGGATAATTTTAAAATGAAAAGAGTCTAACTTTTCAAAACATTTGGTAGTTGCAACTTGCATCTTCCATAATCTTAGCTACTGTCCTGTAAAGTAAAATGAAAATCAAGCATTGTGAGGATGTGCTTTGAATTTTTGACTGTTACATAGGTAACATTACTTCTACTGTGACTAGAGAGATGGCTCAGTGGTTAATAGTGTGTAGTCGGGGGAATTGAACTCACCTGTTAACAAAGAAATATGGGCAACTATCAACTTCTGGAAAAGGGCGATTAATCTACCCTAAGAATGTGTCCCCGAATTGACTACATAATACCAACTGGGCAGCAATATACAATGCTAAACAAATTCACAGATCGTATTATTGTGTGTGTGTGTGTGTGTGTGTGTGTGTGTGTGTGTGTGTGTGTGTGTGTTTTAAGGCATTGCTGCTGGCTATACAGAAGTCAACAGTCTATCATGGCCTGGCAGCTTTCAGCATTTCCCCAGAGCTTGACAACATAGTTACGCTCTGCTTCTCCAGTGAAATTTTCTACTCACTACCTGCCCTTATCTGGAAAATGTCGCTGGATCCAGAGAATTCACCTTATATGGAAGCTGTCACTAAGTCAGATGCCTAATTTGTCTTTAACTTGACCTTGCCATAGATTCCTGCTAGAAGGTCCCCTTGCTGCACGTATGACAAAGACTTAAGCTAGAAACCTTATAATAGGATCTTGCCACTTTATGCAAACTAGGGTTTGTTCTCAGGGTCTCCAATCCTGTATGTTCTTTTTAATCTGGAATGAAGCTCAGGTGATTCAGCAAAGCCTGTCTCACGGAGGGCTGTTCCCTTTGTCCCCACCACCATCCTACTGTTCCCTGCTTCTGTACCCTCCACCCTTGTGATCCCGTGCAGGCCACCATCCCTGCAAACAAATAGCTCTGTGTGTGTGTCTGTGTGTCTGTGTGTGTGTGTGTGTGTGTGTGTGTGTGTGTGTGAGAGAGAGAGAGAGAGAGAGAGAGAGAGAGAGAGAGAGAGAGAATAAACAGAGGCCATAAATAAGAAAGGGTACAGAATATACAAAACTGGATATTGAAAAGCTTGTAGGGAGAATATGGAAATACTATAATTTCATTGAAATAATTACAAAAAGAAAAAAAGATTTATGTATGGCATTCCTTAACCACCGATCTGGAAGATTCAGCACTCTCTTACTATGCATCACTAGTTCACTCACAACACATACACACATTAGCATACACACATAATTTCTAAAATGAAAATCAAATCTTAAAACATACCCACTACCGCATTTCATGCATTTCTTGGGGACATACACTCATTTACCCTTTGGAATATCTTTTACATCTTACCTTGTCTACCCAAATATAAATATCTGAGTATTTAATTTGCTGCCTCTCAGGTAATTTATATTTCTTAGGTATTAACCATTTCTTGTGAATGAGAACATTTGTAAGATAAAGTATCAATAGAAACCGACCTTTATATTTATTTTAGTGAATTCAGAGTTCCAAGACATCTTTCTGAGTATTATTATATGAATATTTTTAAAATGTTGGTAGGAAGAACATTCACAGTTACATGGAATACTACTGAAAAATACAGATTTACATATTTAGCAATAAGATTTTGTTAGTCTATTCTTTAGGAGATAAATATTACCTGTGAATGTAGTTTGGTATAAAGTAATTCTTTAAATGGGAAATAACTGTTTAATAATTTAAAACTGAATTTTGGTAATTCCTGTACTATTTCATAATACATGATTTTTTTTTTCAGTTTTTCCTTTAATTCCCGTAGTCTCTCAACTTTAATCAGTTTGGAGATTTTGTCTTGCTTGTAGTTCTATTGTATTGAATAATGATCAATCACTCACAATTTTTCTCCAGCTGTGACTAATTTCCTGAGTTCTAAACTATAGTTTTCAAGGATTTACTTGAAAGTTTCACATTATTTAATAAATAAAAAGAAACTGATGAATCAACATTGATTTAACTATATTTATTGACACTATGTGAATATATCTTGTTTGTACAAATAAAGCTTCCCAGAAGGTCAGAGGGCAGGTCGAGCCACTAGCTAACCATAGAATTCTGGAGGTCTGCACAGACAAAACGGAAGTGTATGGCTGGGAAGAAAGAGGAGTAATAAGGTGTGAGGAGACAGGAACTCAGTCTCTTTGGGGCTGGGAACTTGAGTAGGTAAGGTGGCTGTGGTTTGCTCCTTCATCTCGCTGATCTCACACCATTTTCCCTATATCTGACTCTAGGCTTTTATCATCAACATCTAGTAGAACTCATGCTACAGCACACTATAGAGTGTAAAGGGTAATGTTTGGGGATCAGGAAAGAAGAAGTTGAGAATTTCAAATATAGTAAGCAGTCTCTTTGTTTATAAATATAATATACCAATGATGATTGAACTCACGAGAAACGTAATTAAAAGACAAGTCATAATTTATGCAGTGAAATCTAAATTTCTAATTGTATTAAAATAAAAACAACAAAGAGAGACCTTTGAAGTAGAAGTAGAGAAAGTCATGCATGTAGTAAGCATTCCTGAGAATTGTCTATTTAAATACAAAATAAAAGAAGCAGAGTGTTACCCTGTGCAGCTCCTTCAAATAGAATATCCCAGGCATAGGAAACTTCTGGAACAGATATGCAGAGTCAGAAATGTTCCTAGAATAAAAATAGGAACTAAATTCTTTTGTAAGTGGGAGGGGCAGACAAGAAGACAGATAAAACAAGGACAATCATTTTTTTAAAGACGTTTAACAGATTTTAGTGTTTTGAGCAAGAAAAATAGAAGCAGAAGACTTTGAAAAAGTTTGTTTCATAATCGATTCCAATTTATAAGACAAATCACTGTGAAGCCTTCATTAACCAAAGACACATGCATGCATACTACACAAGGACTGAGTAGACGAAGAGGTTCACAGGCTAGGCCGAGAAGAGTTTAGATTTAATCCTCTTAGAGCCATAGCATCACTGACATTGAAATTTCATTTAGTGCGGTTCTGAGAGAAAGAAAATTAGAAATATTTAAGGATTTATGGTTTGGAAAGTCAAAGAACACACTTTATCTTAACAGAAATAGAGATGAGTAACTAAAGGGTGAGGGATTCAAATGAGGGAACCAACAGAGTGGACATCCTATCTTTAAATGTCTGAAATGAGATGCAAATGCCGTTGCCCTGCCAACTCTTTTTGTAGCGTATCTTGGTTTATTTTTGTTACAAAGCATTGCTAATGCTATTTACAGATTCTTTTACAAATACCCCTAATTTAACTGCTTGCTCTTGTGCCATTGTATAAAGAGGTTTTATACACTTTTGTTACTATTTTGAAAATTTGCACCCTACAGTACTAATTAATAAGTATGTGTCATTTTTAACAAAAAATAGTTATTCTACTTAAATCTCTGTTTCTCTGTCTCCCCCATTTGCTTATTCTCCTCTCTGAATCTTTTCCTTGTTTTAGAATTTTTCTATATGCCTTTCAAACTCTGGACACATTTCTTAAAATTATTCCTGCCACATTGCATCTCAAATGATAACATTTATTATAATTTTCTTTTGTGTCTCTTCCATACTTAAATTTTCCCAAAAAAGTTGAAGTGTGTTTGAACAAGATGTCAACAAATTCTTCTTTAATTTTGATATGATACTGTTAGAGAAAAATTTCCCTTTATTACTTTGAATTTTTTTAAATAAAAAGCTAAATTTGGTTTAGTAAAGAAGTTATTTTTGAAATTAGGTATAGTGTCCCACAGATATAATTTCATCTTTTCTGAGGATTAACAAGAAGGGTTGCTTTGCCATCCTATCCAGCTTAAGTTACATAGTAACAGAAAAAGTATTGAATATTACTGATTTTCTTTTGTTTTTAATTTGTATTGTTTTAATACAATCCTTCTTCCTCTGACCCTTCTATTAATTTTCTATTTTTTTTATTAAGGTTACTATTACTGTAATGAATCACCATGCTGGAAAGCAACTTGGGAGGAAAGGGTATATTTGATTATCATATCCTGAGTCACAGTGCCCTGAGGAAGTAAAGGCTGGAACACAAACTGAGTCATAAACAGGAGCGTGGAACTGATCCAGGGGCCATGAAGAAATGTTGCTTATGTACTAGTTTCTTCCTATTGGCACTGTTAATAATGCTAAGAACTTGGAATTAAATAAGTCACTAGATAGTGCCCTAGGTGAAAACCAATTACTCTTATTCTGCTCAATAAAATGACTCTTGATGGAATAATAATATACCATATATATGTCCATTGTTCAACCATATTAGATAAGCTTTTCTTTCAGTAGATAGCATAGTAGTTAGGATATATAACAGCAGGACAATGTGCAAAGAGTTAGCGACTTTGGAGTCATCAAAGTTAATTGGATGTATATATGATAATCCTTCAGTCAAAGATCAGAGATACAGCAGAAGTGTAGTTGAAAGATTGTAAGAACAAGGAGTGTTAGTCGAATTCAATAAAACAACATTCTTCAGACACAATAAAACAGATAGACGCACATGCAAACTCACAAGGACTGTGACAGCCACATACAATTATATAAACTCAAGTCAGACATAACCCCAGTATGGCACAAAGTTTCCTTCCTATCCAAGAAGCCTTGCAAAATTGATGTGTAAGAAAGGAAAACTTAATTCTCTCAATTGAATTATATTAGGTGTATCAACCATAATCCAGGGCAGATCACATTATCAGGAGTAGCTGACCAATACAAGTCAGACTGTACTACCTTGTTTGTGTTTGTGTACTTGTTTTGCTGTTGTTGGTAATGGTGATGTTGTTTATTTGTATGTTTCAGATAGAGAATAAATATGAAATTAGGAGTGTTGGAATATAGGGGAGAATCTAAGAACACCGAGGTGATGCGAAAATGTGTGATCACAATATATTGTTGAAAATTCTCAACAAGTAAAATCACAAAGCAAGCAAATCCCTTAGTACTGTAGTACAAGAAAAATTTCTAAAATAATGTTATTTTCCCC
Organism: Myodes glareolus; assembly: GCF_982192425.1. Taxonomy (NCBI): domain Eukaryota; kingdom Metazoa; phylum Chordata; class Mammalia; order Rodentia; family Cricetidae; genus Myodes; species Myodes glareolus. The sequence continues at coordinate 56,000,438 of NC_142037.1, read as the reverse complement.
ATTTTTTAATATATTTTCTCATATAATTGCTCTAACTTAAAATTACTGTCAAAAATCTAGTAATTTATTGCATACGGCATATCAGTGTTCTTCTGCAGCACTTTTCTAAATCCATCCTTTTATCACAACATGGAGAATTATTCTGTCTCCATTTTAATTTTGTTCATGAAAATGCATATTTTATTCATTTAAAAAGAAAATTTCATATTTAGCTTTTTGTGCTTAAGTTTTAGTGAAAATATTGTATTACACACGTTTTAATTGAGAGATGTATACTAAGCAATCACTTATAAATTAAATTTACGAATTATATTAAATTAAATGGGTATGAATATTTTACCTGGACTCTTCATACACTACAAGAAACTGAAAATTATCTATAATAGTGGCACAACTTTAATTCTTTACAAATTTTCTCATTATTAACTTTTGAGAATTTTTTCATAACTACCAAATGCATATAATAAATAATGATATAAGTAATGTGATAATTATAATATATTATGTAGTAGAAATTTAATTATAGCAATTAAATAATTTTTATTTCTATATAGTAATACAATTTTATATTAATGACATATGAAAATTTCAGATGCATTGACAGAATGATCAAGAAAAATGAAGTAGAATTTCCACCTATAACATTTATTATCTCTCCTAATGAAAGTTGATGTTTCACATTGCTATAATTTACCTTTTTACAAGATATCAACTTAGTCCTCCAGTAAGTAAAACTCATTTTTAGAGAGGTTTTATTTCTTCTAATTCTTTTCCTGAATGAATGACTTTCAGTAACCATTACTATCTTTTAGATTTTTAGTAAAAATGCCTGTCATTGTATCACTTTAGGTAACAGCAAGTCTGCATATTTATAACTATAATAAAATTACCCTTTACTCTTTATGTCTGAAATTATATGCAAGATAGACTCCACATGAGATAACATAATAAAATCAAAATTTCTGTGACCGAAGACTTTCTAACAGCCCACTTCTATTCAGTTGTTGACAACTGTGCATGCTACTCATTTTCAATGCAATCAGCAGTCAATCTTTTTTGCTATTTATTCCTACTATGAGACACTAATTAAATTCCCCTTTGCCTGATTCTTTTCATATACCACATGAGTAGCAGGTAAAGTCAATTTGTGAACTTATTGTCCTTGACATACTGTAGAAGTGTTTCCAGCTGGAACTGATTATGTTTAATCTTCTTTGTTACCCAGGTAAAAAATTATCCAAAATGATAACAATAAATAATTGCAGCCCTAACTTTATTTGAATTCGTTCTACTACTGTTATGGAACAATGCATACAAATATCAAAGGCTCCATCATTGTCCAAAGACTCTTCCCCCAGCTGTAATTATTTTCTTCCATGGTACACAGTCCCTCACAAGCAGGTAAGAGATACAATTTTTAAATGTGTGAAAATGAATTGAGTGACTCGTGATGAAGTAAATTAGAGACTAGGGAGTTCAAGAATTTCTCTGAGTGCAAAACAATAGTGCTGACATTTTGAAAGGTTTGATTGCTGGGATAGAGAAAAGTTTCTGGGCTTTTTCTTACAATAGACCATGCAAATATAACTTTCGTAATCGTGGTATAATAAAAACCATATATTTTACACTGACAAAATATGATTTAAAAATATGATGTAGTTCTTAATGTCTGCATTTTTGATTATGTGAGCAAGGATATATGTCATATAGATATTACTAAAACAATTATAATCATATTATTTATAGAATATACAAATCTCAGTACAACTTACTGCTGTGGGAAAATGATCTTATTCCCTGTCACTTATATTGTTTTATTTTCATAAAACACTGATTGACCAGTAGCCAGGCAGGAAGCATAGGCGGTAGGACCATGCATGAAAGAGGCAGGGTGATGAGAACAGGAGAATTCTGAAAATGAAAGAATCAGTCTACAGTCGTCAGAGGAAACAAGATGAGAAGGCCTTGCAGAGCTATAGGGGAACTTAGTTATGCAGGGGAAACTAAGCTGAATGTTAGGAGAAGGAAAGCAGAATCAGAGAGAAGCCATGTAACCCTGCCAGAGACAAACCCCGGAACTTTAACATGTAAGCCACAGCCACGTGACGATATACAGATATTTAGAGATGGGTTAGTTTAGGATATGAGCGAGCCAGAAATACAATTAGGCTATTGGCCAAACAATACTGCAAATAATATGGTTTCTGTGTGATTATTTCAGGGCTGAGCAGTCAGGAAACAAGCAAGAAGCCTTGCTGCAACAAATCAATTTTACTTTGCTTTCATTAGTAATCAAGTTACACTTCCTGGAATTCTTCAATACTAGCAAAATAGGAAATGTCCTACATGTAAATGAGAAACCCCATTCCTAAATTATAACACTAAAATCATAATATATAAAACAAAATATGTTGATCCAATTACTTGTATTCAAATATAATATACAAACACAAAAATAGGTCTATCAAACTAATTTTACATTTACAATAATATTCTAAATATTAACTCTAAATATTCAAAATATTCAATAAATTTTTGCATTTATAAGGTTTATTTAATATTTTGTAATCTTAAAATTCCTCCAAATCCAATAAAATAATATTTATTAGTAGATCTCTGCATTTATAACAGCTTGCATTTTTATTTTTCTCTGACATGAATATCAAAATTTATTCTTCTCAAATGTATGGAGGTTGTATATAGGCTTATAAAAACACATTAAGGATTTTTAACATTCCATCCATAGGAATTTAGAACATATTTAAGGAAAAAAACATTTTAGAAATTGTATATTGCAAAATATTTTCTGACAGTAACTTTGTGAAAAATTAAGATTTTTTTAAAAATCTCATTTAAGTAATAAAATAATTCTAGGAAAGGCAATTTTGAATATAAATACATAAAATTTAATCCACACAATTAAAATCAGTCATTTAACACATGAGGAATTTAATCAATTTAAATTTAAAATAAGTAATGATCAATGGAAAATTACTTCTCACACCTTGTTGCTTTATTTTTAGAAGATTTGTGGAAGTTTTGTTCATTTCTTTCTATATTACTAGCATTATATATAATATTTGTGTTCATAAAAATCAAGACATCATATTTTTATCTATATGTCTGACATAAAGAAAATAATGCATAATTATAAAATTTCAGTTCAACTTAAGAAGTATAAAATTCAAAAAAAGATCAAATTAAGTGTAAAATATTTGTTGGAGACAAGAGATACTGCTGCAGACCCAGTATTGACATACATAGATACTAAGGATTCGCATTAGGTTAAACATAAATTTTATATACAACCATCTCGGGAGCTTTTAGTGCTAATTTAAGATCAATCTACAGAACTTTTAAAAGAAAATATACATAATTTACATTAATTTTGACACTCTATGGATGTCCTGTTCATTTTGACTCATTATGAGCCACACAACAAACTACAATAGGTAGAAAAGAATTTAAATCATTCATTTTATAAGCTACAATAATGGAATAAAACTAGAAATGAACAATCAGAAATAATAGAAACAATGCAAATACTTAATGACTGAACAATACAACACACTCTTTAATAAACAGTAGATGGCTCAAAAAAAATCAGTGAAATTACACCTGGAATATAGCCAGTTAAGTGAGTTTGAAGATGAAAGTTTTTATCTATAGATGCTTTTATTAAAATGTTTCCTTCTACAATCTTAGTGAAACTCTGAAACACAGTTTGTTCTAAAACGAAGAGGACTTAAGGGGTGAGTGAACAACCATACAGCAGGACACCCCACTCTCTATGACCTCACAAGTTGGAAAAAATTCCCTGGCCCCTCCCTCAACTCCCTTGGTTTTTCTTTTTCTTTTTCTTTTTTTTTTTTTGAGTCTCTTTATTTTTTTGAAAGTAATTTTATTGAATTATAAAAGTTTCCATTTCTGCCCCTCTTCCCAACACCCTCCCACTCCCCCCACTCCCTCTCCTCCTCCCTCTTCGTCCCTTAGGGTAGTCAGGGTTTCCTGCCCTGTGGGAAGTTCAAGTTCCTCCCACCTCCCTCCAGGTCCAGGAAGGTGAGTATCCAAACAGACTGGATACCCAAAATACAGTATATGCAGAGGAAACAAGTCCCAGAGTCATAGTCAATGGCTTTTCAGAAAGACTTCGGGCCAGGCACATTCAGAGAATCTGGCCAAATTCCGAGAATCTGGTTAGATCATGTCCTCAGGCCAGCAGGGAGTTTCCTGTAGCTAGCATTCCCCCAAACCCAAACCCATTCAGCTGTCATTGAAACTACGAACAACACCCTGCATCCAAACCTGCCTATCATCATGCAACCTCAGTGGAACTCTGAAACACAACTTGTTCCAATACTTAGGGGATTCAAGAGGGAGCAAGAGCTTGCTACAGCACTGAAGGGATTAATAGGGAACACCAAGAGAGCAAACCAGGAGAGAAGATCAAGAAAGACCTCAGAGGCTTTCTAAGATAGACAGTGACAGTACAAAACAGACCAAGAAAAACTCCCAAATATTCAGAAGGCCAAAGCAAGATGAAAAAAAAAAAAACCATATGATCATATTTTCATTCTTAAGTATTTAGTTTGAATTCACCTGGCATTAATTAATCTCCTACATTACACTTTCTCTAGTCATTAATTATTCCATGATGCTAACTTTCAAGATGTGTGCAGATCATCAGAAAATAAAATACTACAATTTTCATATCCTACTTCTTTTTCAGTTAAATCAGCACAGATTTCTCTGTCTCAGAATTAATCTCTCTGATACAAATTTTGTCAAGATATACAGTCAATAGAGATGAGGCACATATTTAGTGCAAGAATAAGAAGAGAGTATGAAAAATATTCTCAAATTTGGTTGTGATTTCATTAATAACTTATTAAGTATTACTTACAATTGAATATTTGACCACTTCCCAAAACAGAAAAAAATTCTTCATTTATCTTCTCAGAAATCAAGATTACATGAAATTGTTAGTAGGCAGGTGGACAGGATTTGAGGAAAAGGAAAATAAATGATGAAAATATATGTATAAAATTAAAAAATATTGAAAATAATTAAATGAAGCAACATTGTAGGGAAAGGAACTTTAGAAATTAAAAATATTTCCAAATTGTACATTAGTATCTGTTGACAAATATTTTTATTGTATTATGCAATTTTAACTTTATTTTTTTCCAAAGTTTATTAAATTATAAGAGTTTCCAATTCCGTCCCTCCTCCAAACACCCTCCCACTCCCCCCACTCCCCCTCCTCCTCCCTCTCCATCCCTAAGAGCAGTCAGGGTTTCCTGCCCTGTGGGAAGTTCAAGTTCCTCCCCCCTCCCTCCAGGTCCAGGAAGGTGAGTATCCAAACAGACTGGATCCCAAAAATCCAGTATATGCAGAGGAAACAAGTCCCAGTGTCATTGTCAATGGCTTTTCAGAAAGACTCCAGGCCAGCCCCATTCAGAGAATCCGGCCACATTCAGAGAATCTGGTTGGATCATGTGCTCGTTCAGTCTCAGGTGGGAGGGTTGTTGGAAGGGGAGAGGGTTAGAGAGAAGGAGGAATGGGGAAAGCTCAGGGGACTGGGATGGAGGGTAGGGAGGAAGGATGGATATGGGATCAGGGAAGAATATATCTCAACTAAGGGAGTCATTTTAGGGTTTACAAGAGGCTTGATTATAAATGGGATCCCAGGTCCAAGGAGAGATCCCCAGATTGTTCTCTGGACAGAGGAGAGGGTGCCTGAACCGGCCTTGGCCCATAACCATACTGATGAATATTTTGCTTATCACCATAGAACCTTCATCTGGCGATGGATGGAGATAGAGACAGAGAACCCCATTGGAACACTGGACTTAACTCCCTAGGTCCAAACGAGAAGCAGAAGGAAAGAGAACGTGAGCAAAGACGGCAAGACCAGAGGGAACCTTCATCCTACGATGGATGGTGATACAGATGGAGATCCACATTGGAGCACCGGGCTGAGCCCCCCAAGGTCCAAATGAGGAGCAGAAGGAGGAAGAACATGAAAAAGGAAATCAGGACCGCGAGGGGTGCAATCACCCACTGATACAAGGGGACTGATCTAATGAGAAATTTTAACTTTAAAACAATATCTTTAATTTTGATACTTTTAAATATATGTAGCAATCACAATGTTCATTTTACTGATCAAATATATTATGTTATAAATATTATATTTTATAAATATTATAATATATATAAATATTAGTTTATACATAGAACACACATGTCTTTCTTTGAAGTCTAGTTTAATTCAACCAAAGATTCAATACTCAGATATAGTTGAAACTAACATCCAGTGCTTAAAAAGATCTAATCAATCAACAAGTGTGTGGATTCATTAGATATTCTGAAATAATTGATTTTTCTTTACTGTAACTGTTACTTTCTGTTCAGGACTCTCTCAGCATTTCTGTGATTCTCCTGCCAGTACAGATTCCTGCTTTCACATCCCCATGTCAGATTTCCAGCCCTCAGTGACCTCTGGCTCTTCAACAATCATTTCAATTTTTATCTGAGTTCTCTTTATTACAAGACCTTCCATTCTTTGTCTCTACATGGAACGAATTTTTAGGTACCCCTATATGACCACCCTCAAAAATAAATTCATAGCCTCAAATCAAGAAACATACATCCAGAGACTTCCTGTACCTATCAATTTTGAGTAGACAAGTTAATAAATAATTATACAAATTCTAAATACCAGCATATTTATCTGGGTTTTAAAGTTTAGTTTTTTTCTTCTGCAAAATTCTCCAGGAAAAAATGTGGATGTGACTTTTAAAATCATCTTTCTCTGTTTTAAAATTCTTTCTGTAAATATTGTTTCTAACTTTCTATGTCCATTTCCTTTTATGTTTCTAGCACTTTATGCATATTTTATGACACACAGTACATAAAATGTTCCTTCTCCAAATTGTCTTTGAATTGCAATAGAGATTACAACCTAAATATAAAAGAATTAATCTCAGGAAATAAAATCTCCTTTGAATTTCTCTGAAATAACACTATGATTATCTACAATGCCTTGCAAGAAGTCTACCTGGTATACAGAATTTTAATAATATTCTCAGTTTATATTATCACTATTAGTAAAAATACAACAATCTTTTAGTTTAATGCTTATGATATGGTTGCACCAAATGGAACATAATTTTTCTTGTTGCTACAGAAATTGTTGCAGACAATCACCTTTAAGTTACCTGCCCACTGGGGTGTGGATCTCAAACTATATATGTCAATATAAAGCATGCATCCAGCCTCTCTTCAGCCCATGGGATTTGGTAGCAGTTGTTTGTTCAAGCAGAGAACTGTAATCTTTTAGTCTACCCGTAAATAAATAGCCCTCTATTATACACAATTCTGACCTAATGTCGTTTGATGCACAAAGACCCCCTTGAAAGGTCACTGTGAATTCCCCCAAAAATTACTTCAGCCAACAAAAAGCAGGAAGGAGTATGAAGAGAACTATGCCCATATTCCCAATTATTGTCTATAAATGTTTTTTTACATTTAAAGGGGGTACGATATATATATTTGCATTGGTATGGCTCTTGGTTTATTGATACAAATTTAAGGTCAGTTTTGTTGTATGTATATTTCTGCTCTTGATTAAGTTATTATGTTTGTGCAGCTCATTCGAAAATGTAATGTATAATTAAGAAGTATATGTTAGTAGATAATCGTCTATAATAGTCAAGCTTGTAATCATGCTAGTTAGATTTTCTAGATATATAGAAATATATTTTAGTCAGATAGATAATCTTCAAGCCTTTCAAAGACCTTAAGAATATGGAACTTAAAATATTTTAAGAATTTAGGATTTACATTACAGTGAGACACATCTGCTCCTGGCAGTACCAATTGCTTCAGGAGGAGGATGGGCATTGAAGAGATTCCTTACGGAATTTAGGCAAGAAACTGCTCTTGCCTGGACTGCTTAAGAATAGAAAGAGTCTGCCGAATATTCTGCAGGACACAGAAGAAAGGGACTGACAAACTTCCAATATAGGCAGAACAGTCTTTGAAAATTCCTACTTCATAGAAAAGTCTTCTGGATATTATGGGCCTGTAGGTTAAAGATGGATGCTCCAACAATACAAGATAACTGTCCAGGAGTAAGATGTCTCTGTTAATTCTAGAGTTTTGGAAGTTGTTTACAATGTACTTCCTATTTTCTCAAGTAATATTATTTCCCTTCTTGGGTCTTTGATAGGGTTAAAGACTAGATAGTTATAGTTAATTTCTTCTCATGACTTGGCCAAGTTATTTACTATACAAGACTTAAACTCATTAGGATAGGATAATTTTTGAAACATTTATCACATTTCTCACTTGATATTTTTTTATGCTGGTTGTAATTCTAATTTTTATAGCCTGTAATTTTCTTATTGTATATAATTCTGTATTATGTTTATAACTTTCTTATTTAAACAAAAGAGGGAAATGCTGCAGGAATTCCTACAGCCAAGAGTCTTTAATTTACCTGTCCAATTGTGTGTGGCCTCCTATACTATATAAGTTGATATAAAGTGCAGGTTCGGCCTCTCTTCTAACTCCAGGATTGGGTTGCAGTACCCTGTTCAAGCAGAATACTCTAATCTGTAAGTCTACCCCTAAATAAATAACCTTTTATTGTATTCAATTCTGAACTAGTGTGGGATGTGTTTTAAGCATTCATCCACTAAATAAATAACACTATTATAATCAATTCTGAGCTAGTATAGAATTTAAGAGTCCTTCTTCATTCTATATGTATATATCTCTAAGAAAATAAAGACTCATTCTGAGTATAGATATAGTTCAATCATTTCTACATTGTTTATATATGGGCTTGATTCTATGAATACTGTCAATATACAATGATCATCATTTCTGTAGTCAGCTTAGACTTTTATTTCTTGGACATGAGAGTTTCAATTTTAAATATCTTTGCAAATATTTGCAGTTGAAATTAGTTTAGCTGTATAAACCATAAATTTTACAATTATCTTTAAATATTCACTCTGGCATGTATGCATATCCTGTAGTGTGGGTGTAACATGATGTCTCCCCAAGTGCCGATACAATACAATATACACTAATTTTTTAACATGGTAATTTTTCTCCAAACATTTAAGTTGACATAAACATCCTGAAATATGAGTTTTTATCCTAAGAATTTTTCATTTTCTAATAAAGTTTTAGTTGCTTCAGAAATCTCATGATCCTTATTACTAATAAGCATTTTGTTATACATATTAGTTTAAATTAGCTATGTCCAGCAAAGTCCAGATTCATCATATTATTTTTATGACCTAAAGTCTAGTTCTAGTTCTGCAAGTAAGTAAAAAATTATGCAAATATATCATTACAACTATCTTCCTGTTTAAATATACATTCCTGTAAGATCAAGAAATACTTCCTATAAATGAAAATACACATTTGTTCATACTCATGAAAACCAATTTGATATATGTGTGTATTTGTGTGAATCTCTGTGTGTGAATAAACTATACCTAAGACATTATTGTAAATTAAATATATTACTGACTCATCATCTCAAATATTTATGTCTATTAATGTATTATAATTATTATAAAGCACACATAAATGGTCTTACAGTGTTAAAAACAATGGCTGTCTTTTGGTAACTATGAAAATCACAAATTACATATATATGTATATATATGCAGTTTGAATTTTTAATACTTCTCAGTAGAATTTTGTTTTAAAGAATATGCAAAAGTTGGCCTCCTTTAATAAGTATAAAGAATATTCCATTGCTAGATGTTCATTGTATTGTTTAGAGTGTCTTCTGTGCTGAGGGAGAATAATAATCATGTTAAATACCATCTTGTCGTTTAAATAATTTTAAGAAGTGGGCTCTGTGATGGTTTGGCATAATCATATTCTTAAACCAAAGTTTTAATTTGATTATTTTAAAGTATAAAACTTCTTTGGTTCATCATAAACATTTTTAATGCACCATCAAACAAAGAGAAGTTGTATTCACGTTGAAAACTTCCTTCGTTCCTTCGTTCCTTCGTTCCTTCGTTCCTTCGTTCCTTCGTTCCTTCCTTCCTTCCTTCCTTCCTTCCTTCCTTCCTTCCTTCCTTCCTTCCTTCCTTCTTTCTTTCTTTCTTTCTTTCTTTCTTTCTTTCTTTCTTTCTTTCTTTCTTTCTTTCTTTCTCATTTTCCTCTGAATATCATATAGTCACTTTGGAGGGACGAGTTTTTATTAACGTCTATTGTGCTTAGATCTGATGAAATGTCACTCTGTCTACCTATAAATAAGATGGTTCTTGACATTGGGGTTTGCCATTGATTAAATTGTCATAGTCTATTTGAGACCTAAATGTTGCTTTTGGTCATTTTTCTTTTCTACTTTAGAAAATGACCTTTGTGAATAATTGCATGCCCCAGATGTGTCAAAATGAAGCAAAAGAAGCATTTCTAACTATAAAAATTTTATAAACTATTTGTCCCCACTGTCTTGAACAGCATTGTAAAATGTAGTATCTCATAAGTGCATTGCAGACAAAGTCATTTTAAATGTAAAAAGAGTTCAAAGAACTCTTTTTTATAAATATATAGGGCATATATAGATATTTTAGTTTACTCATCAATATTATTTTATTAAAAAGTGTATTAAATATGCTTTCAAGTTGATGTTTTATACATATATAGCATGTAGAAACACTAAAAGTATGAAATTTAAATGTGTATTTGTTGCAAGTAAAAATTTATTTATATTAAATGATATGTAAATATGTACAATCAGCAAGTTATTTCTCAGATTTTCACAGTGTATGAGGTAAGATTCTTTTTAGTGCATATGTGAGGATATCATCATGGAGGTTATATACTTACTTGTACATATATTAGCATCTTCTTAAAGCTAACAGTATGCTACCTTCATTTAGATATGTAATATGTTATTTAGCATAAATCTTCTAATGTATCTTACATTTTATAGTCTTGATGAGATAGATTACAATATAAAAAAGCAAAACATGAAGAAGAAGGAGGTATAATGGAGGGGCAGAATGAAGTTTTAATTAATAGACATTTTGGATATTAGCTATAAATGATATAATACAACTATTTAAAGAACTGAAAAAATGAGAATTTTGAAGTGGAAGTGTTAGCGCAGTAAAAAAAAAAACGTAAAGGTATGCAACACTTGTAGAAAGAAAAAAAATAACAATATGAGATTTCTCAAGGAATTATGTGTGTGCGGAGTGCCAATATGTGTATGCATATGTTACGTACTACATATTATCAGAAAATACTATGGAGTCTTTTGTTAGAGTAAAAACATTTTTAATTCTTTCACACAAAATGTAATCTTATAGAAGTGCACTTTAGAAGAAATCTGGAGGCAGTGAACTAGACAGGAAATATTTACAGGTATTTAAGATTGAGTTAAGGGATTATCGTGCAGACCAAGGGAAAAGAAATAGCAAGGGTAAGTCTGAAGAAAGATAGTGGAGGAAAAAGACTTAGCAAACAAAGCAAACAGAGACAAGCTCAAAGGCATTGATTGAAAGATGGCACCAGGTGGTTCATCCTTAGACATTATCAACAAAAGAAACAGAAAATCTGTAAGCAGAAAGAAATGTAGGGATGTTTATTGTTTTATTTTTTTTCCTAATCCGGCAAGACTACGATGAAAGTTCATTATGTGAATACCAGTGCACTTGATGCTGCAAGAATTAGGTTCATGCAAGTGAGAGATCCAAACTGGAAAGGCACTTTTCAGTATAAATGCAGCAGCTGGGTTTGAGCATGGAGGAAATTCATTGATGTTAGCAGTGTGAGGAGATAAGCATGAAGAATATAGCAGTATGACCTCTGCTACTATCATTCTCTCCAGTTCCAGGAAACGATAATTCCAGACAAGAACCCAACTGACATTGTGAAGGGTCATTGACACTTGTGAAAAAGCCAATCACAATGGCCTCAAAACCTTAAAATATTTAGAATCATTGAAATGCAAAAACATTTTCAGTAAATTCAGTTTAGCCACTACCTATAAACATATTGTTACTAATTTTGTGTTTATAAAATAATGTAATTATAGTATGATAATCTTACATATATTTTAGGACAAAATTATATTCAAATTGTGGTATAGTTATGCAAAAGGCAAATGAATCCATGGTCATCTTACAGTTGAATCATATTCCTTCACTGCCAGCTAGGGATTACAATGTGGTAGCCTAATGATTACACTGCATCAAGGAAATATAAAATGAACTAGCAAGAACAGTAATTCTCTGCTAAAAATTTGCAAGAGCTAATAAGTAAAACTGTAAGATAATTAGAGCCTATGATAATGGAACGAAGTGAAAAATGAAAATACAATTTTGGGATAAAAATCATAATCAGACCCAGAATGGTAGACATGAAAATATGATATTTTGTTTATTTAGATGAGATTTGCATTAACATTTCTATGCAGGACCATTGGAGCACCTTGGACTTTGAAAATACAGAAAAATCAATATGTCTGTACTGTAAACAGATAATGAAATTCAACATGCACAAAGGCAAGGAAAGGAGTCAGATGCAGTTCCTAGGAATATTGTTGGAGGAGCTTTATTTAAATGATGTCACAGAAAGTCACAAAGTATATTAAATATCAAATGAATATTTTGAATTTATGAGACTCACATAAAGGTAATTACAAAAATGCAGGGTTTTATATAAGCATATAATAGACTGTGTAGCAGGTACAACTTACCCATCTACAAATTTTACACACATTCACACAATCTATTGCATATTTAGCAATTTTGGACGATAATTACTCATCATTCCTGTTTTTTAAAAATAGATAATAATTTACATTTATTTTTGCCTTGAGTATTTATCCCATTTGCAAGTATACTTTTGGTAATTCTGATAAATTATATTCTCATTTTCTATGTAAACAATACAAATTACATGATTAATATAATAATGAGTTGATGATGATATGGGGACAAGTTTTCCACTATTAAATTGATAGAGTATATGAGAAAAACACAAATCAAAGTTGCCTTTTTGCTGCTACGCCTTATTTTATAAGCTTTTCTTGGGCAATACAGGGGCAGTGGCTTTGGAATACATTCTCTAAGATTTTAAAAAGGCAAGTTCACTAGTCTACTATATATTTAGATAATCATGTTCACCTTGTGTGTGTTTTTGCTTATTGCTGAGAATTCAGCGAGAAAGGAGAAGTATGTTAAAGTTACAAATGACTTTTTATTTGCTTGATGTTCCCAAGGGCCAGCAGTACTGCTTTCTTCTGAGAGTAACTAGCAGATGTAGCTGTTTTGACAAGCACATATCTCTTTTCTTTAAATCTTGCTTTACATTCCAGAAAGAAAATTCTTTGAAACGAACAGCCTTTGCTCCTTGTCCTAACTTTGACATTTGCAGTGGGCCTACAAAAACTGTTTTAATAAAACCTAAATGCATTTCTGACTTGTATACAGCTACCTTTAAAACTTGCAGAGAAGAGTTTAAACTGAATCTAAGTTATATGAAAATATCAATCTATTTCAAAAATATAGTTAACCTTAAAATTTTACCATGATCACCAAATTCAACTCACTTTATACTGCTTCTCAGTTTGCATTTTTTGGGTTTCTTCTCATCTCAAATTTATATAGAAACAGTCACTCTAGTACTCAGTTCTCAACAATAAAACTCTCTTCTTCTAGGAGAGAAAAAAAGTTTCTTTCCATATAAATCCTAAACTGTGAAAGATTCTGAAGATTTTTGAGGCCTGTGCCAGAAATTGATCATTTAGAATAAATGAGAAAAAGCAGCCAAGTAGTAAAATGTTCCTGAGTTATCAGAGAATGCTAGGAAAAGGTCACTCCGTCTAATCCTACTATGATCTATATAATCTAATTATGCTCATTTCTAAAGTAAATGTGTTATTTGCACTGCATTGGTATGCAGATTACAAAATGTTATTATAGGATTATAAATGGAATGCTGCTTTGCACTTTGTGCAAAAAAAGACCGGTAAATACTCCTTAACTTCACTTTTATGCGGCTAGGATTTAGTGCACACTAAAAAGCTGAACCAGTACAATATTAGAGCTCAAGATAGAGAAGTCAGTTAACTGAGCACAGATGCTAAATAAGGCTGGGTATGTGCCGTTTTAGGCTCATCCCTTCGTTTATCACATTTTCCTTATTCTATCGGAAATATAAAGTTAATAATTTCAATGTTCTCTCTGGAAATTGAAAGCAACTTTTGTTTTATCCATCAAATACAGAATTATTTTATGAAGATTGTAAATTGTTAACTTCTATAGAAGATTTAACATGTATACTATCATAATATATTTATTCAAATATCTTGGAGTCAGTGTCTTTGCCTAAGTTCTTTACAGAATTGTGTAAAACTACTCTGGCAGGTTTAATAATATTTGTCTCTACATTGGGAACTACTGTGGTTTAACAGCAGTGATGCTTTCAAATGATTTTCAAGTAATTCATTACTTCCTTCCCTCATGCATTAAATTTAATATAGCTTGCAGGGTCTAATTCATCTCCATGCATGGTAATAAATTGTGTACCACAAACAAATTCTGTATTAGTTTTAAAACAATTTCACTTCATCTATACATCAAATATGAAGCTTCTGGTTGGTTTGTAGCGAGCTGTGAAGATTAGAATCTTATCTATGTTGGTAACATGATCAATGGCTATAATAATCATCCTTGTGAAGATGACCTATCCCTTTAATATTTTTAAAAGACTTTTCTTTTACTTTCTGAGGTATTAAAACTCATACGGACACTACTCTAGAATACGAATGAACCCAATGAAAGCATTTCAGAATCTGTTTGCCATCCCACAATGAATTTCTCCTTTTATGTTTAAGTTTTATAACTAGAACTGAATAGGAAGAATTTTTTCCTCTAGCCTTTGCTATTTCTCACAGTAGGTTGAGTGCTGAAAACCTGTGTATGTTCTGAGTGACAGTTTTCAAGAAGTTTCCATAAGTGAGAAAATAGAATCACAAAGGACACAGACCTGTGGTGCTGAGAACTAGAACTGAAAACATATAAAGGTATAAAAAATATTTTTAAATATATGTGTATATTTAAATTATGAAATTATTCAGGAATTATGAATTCCTGAATCATATTTTAATGTATATAGATTATATCATAAACTCATTTTTAAAATGTAAAAATTTAAATTGAGTTATATAAGTCAATCTTTTTTTTCTATTTACCAATGTTGGACTATTTATTCAAGTTTAAATTGTCTGATTTTAAAAATACTGTTTTTCTTACAGAATCACACTTTATCCTATGCATATGGGTATAATTACACACAGATTAACAATGTAACAACTTAGCACACTGTTGTTTGCTATATTTAAAAGGACAAAGATTTTGTAATATGTACTATAGCTACGTAGTTGGAAGAGAGTTTTCCTTAAAGCTACTTAGTTTGTAGACTCTACAAGAGCATTAGCATTACTTGAGTGCCTATGACAATTCACAAGGACAGGCCACACCCTATCTACAATGTACAAATAGCCCTCAATGAAGTTGTGATTATTAGTACACAGTTCTGAACTTGAAGAACCGATTAAATGTAACACAAATACTAAAATGACAAATCTTTTGAGTAAGAAATTAAATATCAAATCACATTTATAAAATACTGCACACATAGCAAAGGTTTACATGTGGGGGTCAGTAGTTATTTGTGTGTGTGTGTGTGTGTGTGTGTTCATTTCTGTTGTAGAGCACTGAAAATGGTATATGATATTTGTAAAACTGCTTTCCACTGTGATCTTAACATTATTATTATTGATAACATTAATATTGTACAAGTGTGGAGGGGTAATCAGACACGTATTGAAAATTTTGCATAACAGGAGACCAACTACTCAAACCAAACCAAGTTTTGACAAAGACACAAAAATCTGATACTGGTGGAAAGTACTGTTTAAGTGGAGACTGCTCATCCATTTGCCAGCCTCCCAGACACAAATAATCACACAAAAACTATATTAATTACAACACTGTTTGGCCAATAGCTTAAGAGAATTCCTAGTTAGTTCTTACACCCTAAATTAACCCATCTCTATTAATCTGCGTATTATCGTGAGACCGTAGACTACCAGTGAGGTTACAGCAATGACTTTTTCCTTTGGCAGCTACATGGCATATCCCTGACTCTGCCTACTCTCTCTCTATATCTCTTCTACTCCTGCTATATTCTGCCCTGCCATAGTTCAAAGCTGCTTTATTCATTAACCTATAAGAGTGATGCATGTAGAGAAGGATATCCCACATCATCTCCCTCTTTCTGTCTAAATAAAAACTAAGGTTTTGACTTTGACATAGTATAATTATATATAACAAAACAGGTATCAAGCAAGAATTATACTTACAATAATTAGTCTATTTGTATTTGGAATGTTTCATATCTAATTTATCTTTTATCATAACTAAAGAAAACTATAACTATCTGTCTCCAACTCTTAAGAGACACTAGAAGGATAGCATGAAAGATCTAAAACATTAAGCAAAAAGTAGTATCTCAAGGCATGTATTCACTGTATGTTAGGGACTTCAAGCACTAAGATTACTCTATATGACTGGCTTCAAATTGTCTCAGCTATGCTAGAAGATGGGCTGCAGTTAAAGTGGAAGTACTATTGGAGTAAGGAGGCCAAAGCCCTTGAACATCAAGATAGAATCAAAGGATTTGAGGCCTCCAAAAATGAAATTCTTGGCGAAGGCCTTTATACTGATTGAGAAGGTTAGCTATATACAATGAATACATCTTGTCCCTATGCTGTACAGTCACCTTGAATGCTTGGGACAAGATTAAAGAACTAGGAAAACAACTGAATCATATATTAAGGTCATTCAAAACCCAAGATAATATTTTAGTGATTATTTACAAAGATTAATGAGAGCTGTACAAATAAGAGTAACAGATCCAGAAACTAGACAAGTATTTGTTGAATCTCTGGCTTTTGAAAATGTTAACTAAGAATGCAAAAAGATACTTGGGCCTTTGAAGTTCAGATTAGCACCAATGGATAGATGGAACCTATACACAGTCAATGTTGAGTCATTTGACTATAATACTAAGGCTTGGGTAGGAAAAGAAATTCCAAAGGTATAAAGAAAAATCAAAATCCCAAATGTTTTAGTTGTGGAAGAATAAGTCATCTATAAAGAAAGACAAGACATTCCCAGAAATAAGGTTTATTTTGGTTGATGACAAAAATAGAAGGTCTCAATCTTCTGAATTATGCAGAAGATGTGGCAAAGGTTGGCATTGGGCCAATGAATATAGACCAACAAGGGATAAACAAGGAAACCTGTTACCATTAGGAAAATCATGGGGGGGACTCTGACAGGCTTATTGGTCAAATGTGGTCCAGTCGTTCACAGTCACTGTGGAAGGCATGCTTCCCCAGGAAAATTAGAAAATGCATGGAGCTAGAAATCATTATTTTGTGTGAGGTAACCCAGACACAGAAAGACAAGTATCACATGTACTCATTCATAAGTGGTTTTTACACATAAAGCAAAGAAAACCAGCCAACAAATCACAATCCCAGAGAACTTAGACAACAATGAAGACACTAAAGTTAAACATAGATCTAATCTACATGGGAAGTAGAAAAAGACAGGATCACCTGAGTAAATTGAGATCATGGGAAACTTGGGCAGAGGGTTGAGGGGAGGGGAGAGGAAGAGAGGGGAGCAGAGAAAAATGTAGAGTTCCATAAAAATCAATTAAAAAATCTAGTGCCTGTTATATAAAAAAATACGGCTCTGGATGGTAGAATAATCATGGAGGATAAATCAAAAATTCTAATAGGAAATAACGAAACATATATTTTTGCTGACTTCTATAAATGATCAAATCTCCAACATACAGTACAAATAATTAGCATCATAATTGAGGGATTACTGGACATGGGTATGAATGTGATTATTATTACTCTGGAATCTTGGAATCCAAATTCAGCTCCTCAGGAGGTGCCTATTTAATTCCTAGGAATTGAAACCCAACTTCAGTAAAGTAAAGGACAAGATGGGTTAAATGCATAGGGCCAGAAGGACACAAAGGAAGGCTGAGGCCATATATGGCTAATACAGCAGTAAATCTATGGGGTCATGATCTGCTGTAGCAATGGAATGAATATCCCGATTAGCATTCATGCAGTCTCTGACACAGAGAACAAACCAACTCATGTTTCTGGGAAAAATATTATAAGGTCTTATAAGAAACAGTCACTAACCATTCAGACACAAAAACACAAAACAACTAACAAGCTTTCAGAAACACCAATATCCCTACATTTAAATGGTTAACTAAGAAACCTGTATGGGTTAAATAATAGCTTTTAATAATAGAGAAAATGTAGGTTTTAGAACAGCTGACACAGGAGCAAGTAGATACTCAATCAACTAGCCCTTTGAATTCTCCAGTATTTGTTGTTAAAAAGAAATCTAGAAAATGGAGGATGGTGACAGATCTAAAACTTGTTAATAAGGTGATTCAAACAATGGACCCTCTACAATCTGCAATTCCTTTGCTTTCCCTATTGCCTAAAGGATGGCTTGAGTTAAGACTGTTTCTTCACTATATCTTTGCCTACACAATGCCTACTTACAATAATTATAATAATTCTCAGCCTACTAAAATATATCAATGAATGGTTCACCCACAGGCACTGTTAAGTAGCCTCACCTTGTGTCAATTTTTTGTAACTCAGCCTTTGGAAATAATATACAAGCAATGTCCTGAATCTATAGTCTATCATTATGTGGATGACATTTTGCTATCTGATTCAAATGTAGATACTTTAGGCAAAATGTTTGAAGAAAAAAAGAAAGTTTTGTCTATCTGGGGTTAAAAATTGCTCCTGTAAAAATAAAAAATATGTATTCTATCAATTATCCAGTTTATAAAATAGGTTTATAGAAAATTAGACAAAAAAGCACAAGTAAGGAAAGATTGATTTCATACTCTTAATGGCTTCCAGAGTTTGCTAGAAGACATTTTTCATCTGTGGCCCATTTCTGGGATAACACCTCATCAAATAGTATATTTGAACAAAACTGTAAATGGTGACAAAGGCTTATATT
The DNA here is from genome assembly GCF_982192425.1 of Myodes glareolus. Taxonomy (NCBI): domain Eukaryota; kingdom Metazoa; phylum Chordata; class Mammalia; order Rodentia; family Cricetidae; genus Myodes; species Myodes glareolus. Next base: position 55,981,296 of record NC_142037.1, on the reverse strand, counting down.
GTGCCAGGAAATTAGTAGCTGAAGCTGAGAAGGAATTGACTTTGATTGAAGTAAGCAGTTGTGTCTCTGACTCTTTTGCCTTTTTTTGGGGGGGACTCTTCCTTCTATTGTATTAGGTTGATATGAGGAGTTTTGATTTGTCTATTGTATATGTTTTGTTGTATTTGACTGTCTTGGAGTCCTGTTCTTTTTTGAAAGGAAAAAAGGGGGAGTGGGTTTTGGAGAGAAAGGATATGGAGAAGAGATGGAAGAAGTAACACAAGAAGAAACTGTGGTCAGGATGGGTTGTATGAGTTAGGAATCTATTTTCAATAAACAAAGATAAAAAGATTCATAAGAGCTATAAAAATTATACCAATTAAGGGACCATTTTCTGATGAAGGAATAAAGAAAATGTTTCATCTATGTCTCTATTATTCAGCTACAGACAAAAATGAAATGTTTGCATTTGTGACAATATGCATGGATCTGAATATGATTTTGCTAAATAAAATAAGATCCCTTAAAATAAGAAATACCACATGGTCTCATTAATGTATGGAATTTTAAATTTTTGATCTCATAAAGATGATCATAGAATGTGACTACCAGATGCTAAGGATAATAAGAGTCAAAGAGGTTGAGGCAGAAGTTGAACATAGATAAATAAAGATTTTCAACTAAGTTTTTCTGTTGGGTTTATGAGTCATACAAAAACAACATATTTAATACTGAAGGATAATACCGAAAACTAATTTTTCTCCTATGAGCCTATTTTCTCTGCCAATACAATCCTGATCAGTTATAAACTACACAAATGCAAATAAATAGACCTTTTACAGAAGACAATATACAAGGTCTGTTACTAGTACATTTTATGTATGATAAAAAAGATTGGCTAATTTTCTAAATAGAGACATTCTTATAACTTATAGAATAACTTAAATGAGTCACACAACTTTAAGTACAAATAGATTGACAGCTTATATATGTGAATACATTTTGCATATATGTGTGTATGTGTAGTACAAATATGAGTGTCAGGATGTGACATATTCACAGAATTTAGAACAGGGCAAATGTTACTGTACCCAAACTTGCATTTCCATGACACACCAAAGACAAAAGGACATAGTTATTTGTATTATCATTCAAAACAAGTATTCTATCACCTACTTGAAAATAACTACTATATATTTTATATAGGATAAAGATTTCATTGGATATATAAATGAAAACTTGAGACAGGGTTTTTACACAAGAAATTTAAAGGTTCAATATGTCAAAGGAAATCACTTTAAACCTTCTCATTCAATAAGGCACAAGTGTATGTTTCTAGTAAAATAAATTCTATCTTTTAAAATTTTGAGACCCTTCATTTCATCTGTGAAACCAGTAAAGTATTTTTTTTTTTGAAATGTGACCTCAGTTTTCTCACAAAGAAGATTCTAAAATCATAATTCTGCAATTGGTGTTTTAATTTTTTTTTGGGGGGGAGACACTGATTCAAATGTATTATTTCAAGCTTTAATGATATGGAAATTCATTCTGTATCTGTGTTGCTTTAATTTGTTAATGCATATAGTTGTTTTGGCCAATGGCTTAGCAGAGTAAGGCCAGGCCAAAAATCTGAACAGAGATACATAGAGAGACTAGACAGAGTCAAAGGGATGACACACAGCTGCTGAGGAGACAGATGCTGGATACTTACCAATACACCACAGACTTGTGTCTATACATTGATCAATAGAAATGGGTTAATTCAAGATGTAAGACTTAGGTCGGAATATACCTGTATTATTGCCTGAACAGTGTTGTAATTAATATAATTTCTGAATGATTATTTGGGTTTGAGCAGTTGGGAAATGAATGAGCAACCTCTATGTATATTGTTCTAGAATAGGCTGCAAATTTCTTGATCAAAATGATACAGCGTGTTTTTGTTCTTATAAGTTTTATGACTACTACTAATAAAACTTTTACTTTTGCTATAGTTTATTGTTATCAATAGTTATAGTTTTCTTTAGTGATTTCAGCTTTCATAACGTGAAATTGTTCCAAACAAGATGTTTTTCATTATATCTGTAGAGTGTGACCCTAGTCTTTGAATTTTTTTAAACACTCCCGGCTTTCTCACCGAAGACACAGTAGCTACACAACAGGACAACTTGTTTCCTGGCTCATCTTGTGCATTGTCATTGTTTTTTAATAATAATCATAATTATGTGTTTTAGTAGCATCTTCCTACCTGATATAACATAGTAGTTTGTCAAATGATCTTTGTTATAGGTTGAAATCAGCCTCTACGATGTATACATGTAAGTTCTAATTCCTAGGGTGTCAGAATGTAACTTCGTCTGGAGAATATGCAGATATAGTTATTAACAGAGGAATCACACTTGACTAAGATAGTTACTCAGTATTATTGATGTCCTTGTAAGAAGGTGTCCTCATGAGGAGAACTCACAAGCTGAACAACAAATAACACAAGTGGTGCCTGGCAGTGGTAAACTCGAGTACAGTAAAGACTGCCAGCCTCTGTCTAGAATCAAGGAAAAGACAAGAGAGGATTTTAATGCCTTGCAGAAACAGAGCTCTACCATCAACCTTTTCAAATTTGTGTGATTTCAGAGCTGACAGATGATAAACATACCTTGCATTGAATCTATAATAGTTTAGCAAGGCCATTCTAGGAAAATACTATACTCCTTGCACCTTTCTTTTCGTGATTTTAACCAATTATGCCTGAAAGATGGTTCTAGGCATATACTCTCCCCATATACTCTTCCACGTCTGAGAGTGACATCTTATTGTTCATCTACTTTCTCTAGACTTCTGTAACATTATCTGATGATAACAATATTCTTCCTTGTTAGGAACTATGACCAGACTCTTCTTTTTCTTTTTTGTTTTATTGTCTGCCAAATGATATAGATAATATTGATGGATGAGTTTATCTATATAAAGCAATATATTCCAACAGAAAAGGTAAGGTTTCATTTTTTTTAGTTATTTTATGTTTAATGCCTTTGCAATATACTAAATATGCTTTCTTAATTATAACAGAAATAATAAATTAATAAATAATAATAAATAAGTAATAAAGAAGCAAAGTAAAAATAGAATTGAATTATTTTTAATAAAAGTTGTGGCCTATAAGAATATATTATTAACAATTAAAAGTTTCCAAACAAAATGGTGAATTAGCAAAGTCAACAAGCTTTCAGAGTTTTTGGGAAAATTAGTATTGCATCAAATAAATGAATATTTTTAAAAGAAGTGGTGACTGATTTAGATCTTGAATGACAGCAAACAATTTACCATAAATTCCAGCACCAAGAATGTATTTAATACTCTTCAAGCCAAGACTATTTTATATTTATATATGAATATATGTATATATAATTACTATCACTTAATCATTTCTTATATAAGCAATAGAAATATATGTACAGCAAACAATTTTATATCTGGGTGGTTTCATATCCATTTTGATGCTTTAAATTTATTGACTACAGAAAATAAGAGTTTCCTGTATATGATTTACTAAGTGTTCCCCAAGCTGGATGTATATTGTCATGTTAATTAGTTGTACCATGAATGAGATGTATGAAATTTGTCTAATCACCTTCTTTAAAAAGTAGTTAAAAGTAGCAGATGGTTGTCTTACTACCTTTGTCTTTGCAATGATGAAATGCTCAAACCACAGAAACTTAAAGGAGAAAAAGTTTCTTTTGGCTTACAATTTATAGTCTGTAACAAATTAGAAGGAACAGTGGCCAGAGCTTGAGGGAGCTGGCCATGCCTCTACAGTTAAGAGGCAATAATTTTATTGAGCAAAAGCCTGTATTCTTTAATTCTTTAGTTCTGTTTCCTTGTCTCTTGATGGCTTTCCTTTGGGCTAAAATACTCAAAAATTTGAAGATTTGCATTATGTCTAAGTGTCATACATTCACTGCTGAGTAAAACTCTAATGTATATATGTTCCACACCTTCTTTAACCATTCTTCTATTGAGGGACACCTAGGTTGTTTCCAGGTTCTGGCTATTACAAATAGTGCTGCTATGAACATAGTTGAACAAATGCTTTTGTAGTATGATAGGGCGTCTCTTGGGTATATTCCTAAGAGTGGAATTGCTGGTTCCTGAGGGAGGTTGACTCCCAGTTTCCTGAGAAACCGCCAAAATGATTTCCACAGTGGCTGCACAAGTTTGCATTCCCACCAACAATGGATGAGTGTTCCCCTCACTCCACATCCTCTCCAGCATAGGCTATCATTGGTGTTTTTGAGTTTAGCTAATCTGACTGGTGTAAAATGGTATCTCATAATTGTTTTGATTTGCATTTCCCTGATTGCTAAAAAGGTTGAGCATGACCTTAAGTGTTTTTTGGCCATTTGAAGTTCTTCTGTTGAGAATTCTCTGTTCAGATCAGTACCCCATTTTCTAATTGGGTTAATTAGAGTTTTAGTGTCTAGTTTCTTGAGTTCTTTGTATATTTTTAAAATAAAAAAGTAATAAGAGTCATACATTCAAAAATAGTGTATTGAAAATATACCAAATATCAGTAAGCTTGTATGGTAAGTAGTTATAAGATGGAAGCCATAAGGGCATATAATAATTTTACAAAGCTGAAAGTTTCTTTATAAATGCAAGTTTGAGGCTGAATTTTGACTAGAACACACAAAAGAATAAGGAAATGACAAACTTAACTCCTCATCTTGAAAGTTTATATTTTAAGATATTTTTATAGACAAAGAAATAAATATGTGTTAGCTTGACATTATTTTACACCAGCTATCTTAAGTGTTATATATTTCTCAATAAAATTCAAAGAACTTGGAATAAATTCTGTGTAATAAAGGGCATATAACTTTAATCTTCACAAAAAGTAAAGAAAATTATTTATATTTGTGCTAAGAAAACTGGTTAAAAGTTTCAGAAACTAAAATGATAGAGAAGAACATTTTGGAACTTACTTCAAATATGGAAATATTCTTGTCACTGCCTTGTCTACTACAGACAAATGTTACTTTGAGAAGCTGTCTGAAGATTGAATTATCCACTCTGCAGTTTGCAAGGTTCACAATGCTTACTTCACATTCTTCCTTTTGAAATTCCTCCTGGGTAAAGGGTCAAGTACAACAGTGCCAAGAAAGTGCAAGGGACAGTCAGATCAAATCTGTTCAAGAGTCTGGAAAAAGACTCTGGGAACACTGCTTGGAATGACCTTCATAATCTTAACAGAACTTATTTCTAAGTGAATAATAATGTTAAACTGGCATTTCCTGAGCCTTGAGGGGTAGTTCGGGGCTGAAGCACATTTTTGGCAGGTATGAAGCTTTGGTCTCAAACTCCAGAAACAAACGACACTTCTTTATACACAGAAACTGGTTTGTTGTTATTGTTGTATTAATTCATTGGAGATTTCTTGTTCTCAGTTCATTTCAGGAAAAATGTATGTGGTTTATGACATTCGCAATTGGAGATTTATCAAATACTTTAAAAAAACACTTAAATTTTGGAGTAAATTCTAGCTGAATACTAGTCACAAATGTGCCTTTGGTGTTTCATGAATTTTTTTTGGTTTACTTATTTAGCTGTATATTAATCTCCAATTCCCAGTATGCAGTCATGATTTTCCCCTTAGAGGAATTACAGGCTAACAATCTTGATTCTTTGAAATGAAGAATGGATTCAGCCTGCAAAACCAACGGTGGAGAGTTAGAGAGGTATATTCAAAGACAATGTTATATATGATTAAAAAGATTTATCAAATTTGGTAAAGGAGGAAATTTTAAAATTTACAAAAGGACAGTCTGGCATAATGACATATTTCTATAATTCCAGCCCTCAAATTGGAAAGGAAGAATAAAACAAATTAAATAAAATTAATTAAATAAAATATAAATTTCAAAGTTATCATAGTTCTAAGTGATACTGGGTGCACCTGGTGACTTTAAATCCTGTCTCAACGGAATCCTGAGCAATTATAATACAATAGAATATACAAAATTAATCAGAAAAATATAAAGTACAAAAATTCTGGTAATTATCCTAGAATATTGCCTTCTTTATTGCCTTTCAAAATTTATGTTCTTCTGCCTTTTCATCACATATAAGTTTATATAGTTTTTTCTCTGTAACTTTATCTGAAATGCTTCATAACTTGAATGAATTATTGATACATTAACTGTTCATGGACATAGACAACTGATTTAACCTACGATAAATTTCTTGTTGAAACAAAAGTAACAGGATATCTTTACGCTATCATCCAACTCTGTATCTTATTACTGTCTGGTATTCAGTTATGCAGTTTTCTAAATCATACTATCATTAAGGCAATTGTACTAGAAATACATATCTTACTCAATATTTTAAACGTCCTATTAACATTACCATGATTTCAATTGCCTTTTTCCTCTGCTGAAGTTAACTAGAACAGAACAAATTTATTTAGACCATGTAAGTGTGTCAACTAGCATTGAACACATGTTTGAAAGACAGAGAAATAAGCAAGAAACTTGGAAAGCTTCCAATGGATAAAAAATAAATAAAAGTAATATCTCAGTTGTTGACTGAAAGTTAAAAGAAGTCTAAGAGTAAATTAACTGTTTCATGGTTGATTTGGAAAGTATTTTTCCATTGACTGAAGCCAATTGATAATCTACAAAATTTTCATGGAAGTCGTGATTTGTCTTCTTGAATTTGCCTCTTCTGAGACTGAAGTAAGATGCTTTTGTCTTGTCTGATTCCATTTTTGTCCATTTTGTCTCACACCATACACTGCTGAAGACACGGCTGCTACTATTACAAAATACTTACACTGCTAAAGTTCATTATTTCCTTATACTCAATACATTTAAACATAAAATTTTATTTTCCACCAATGAATAAGCATATCCTTAAGACTTCTGCATAAATGTTTAGAACTCATTCACTAAATGTAAGTGTATCAAAACAAAAGGTAAATATGATTTTAAAGAAGCCATGTGTGTTTCTAGTATATGTTTCTTGCTATTGACATGGCAGCTCTCTAATTGGAGAGATTAGCTGATTTGTTTCTTTATCAGAAATAATTTGATTATATATGAACAATAAATTTGTTTCTCATTTGTTTTTATTTATATCTTATCGTAAAAAAATTAGCAACTGTTTTAATTGTTTTATTTTACTTATAAATGATTTTCCTCTATTTATGCATATGTACCACATGCGTACCTGGTGCCTGTGTAGGCAAAAAGATGCCAATGGATCACCTGGAAATGAAATAACAAATAGTCATGATACATACATATATATATATATATACATACATACATATACATACACAAACATACACACACACACACGCATATATCTTTTATTTTCTTCTTATTCTGTGACTGACTGAGTGGCTGGGAGGCTGGAGCCCAACAACCTCCTCTCCTTGTTTCCTTGCTCATCAATCTTTTCTTCCCAGATTTCTCCTCCACTTATTCTCTCTGCCTTCTACCCTCAACTATCCTTTCTCCTGCCTTTCTATTGACCATTCAGCTCTTTGTTAGATCAATCAGTGATTCAGACAGGCAAAATATCACAGCTTCACTGAGTTAAACAAATGCAACACACAAGAATTCAAAAATATCTTGCATCATTAAACAATGTTCCACAGCATAAACAAAAAAAAACTAATATTCCACAACATCTAATGACTTGTTCTTTTTAATTATTAGTATATGTGTGAATCTGGTGCATAAATACTGTGACAACTGATCCTACGGAGCTAGAGTTATGGAGCTAGAGTTACAGGTAGTTGCAAGCTACCTAATGTGGGTGCTAGGAATTGAACTTAGGTCTCTTCTTTTTTTCCCTTTTCTGTTTTCTAGTCTTTTTATAAATTTATTTTTACTGAGTTCTACATTTTTCTCTGCTCCCCTCCCTTTCTCTCCCCTTCCCTATTATTCAACCCTTCTCCAAGGTCTCCATGCTCCCAATTTACTCAGGAGATCCTGTCCTTCTCTACTTCTAATGTAGATTAGATCTATGTAAATTTCTCTTAGTGTCCTCAGTATTTTCTAAATTCTATGGGATTGTGGTTTGTAGGCTGATTTTCTTTGTTTTATGTTTAAAAACCACTTATGAGTGAGAACATGTGATAATTGTCTTTCTGTGTCTGGGTTATCTCACTCAAGATAATGTTTTCTAGCTCCATCCATTTTCCTGCAAAATTCAAGATGTTATTATTTTTTTCTGCTGTGCAGTCCTCCATTGTGCAAATGTACCACATTTTCCTTATCAATTCTTCAGTCGTGGGGTATTTAGGTTGTTTCCAGGTTCTGACTATGACAAACGTGGGTGTCTTGAAAGAGAAACAAGTCATTTTGAGCACCAAGCCATCTCTAGGGCCCTGTAACATATAGCAATTGTTTTTATTCATCACATATTTTTGTTTAGAATGTAAATCTGATGAAATCAAATGCTGTGGCATATTGTTAATATTGACTCTCAGATGCTACTCTTATTCCTTGGGAAAATGGCATTTATATTTCAGACAAAAACTCAATTTAAGAACTACTCCAGTATTTTAAAGACTAATGTTTGTTATTATTACCTTTGCCCCCAAGAAAAATTGCTGAATTAGGTCTGAATTTTTCTCTTTCAAAAAAAAATACAGAAATAATTTAGAATGTAATCTCTCAGAACTGCATAAAATTCATACAAAAAACTTTAAAAATAATAGCAATTATTTTAAATTTAAATTTAGAAGTTATATAAGCCTTACAACAATATTTTGGAAAAGTCTCTGAAATATTTGTTCATATTAGATCTGATGAACTTGCGTCTGCATTTCACAATCATCAACTGACCAATGAGAGACACTATGTCAGTAGAGGTAAGACACAATCAAAAAGGATTTAAGGTGAAAGAAATGACAGGAGACATAAGTCTCTTTAAGGGAGGGGAGGGCTATGAAAGATTACTGCCTGTCAGTTTCAGTACAAACAGAAATTTTAGAAAGTCTGGTTTTGTTCTTTGAAAGTGCCTTCACTCATATAGCCCAAGGCTTTTGTGCTCAGAAGGAATGACTCTGAATGCCCTTGATTATTTGAGTAAAGCACATCTTAGGACAGTTATCTGCAAACAGGTTGAGTCTGAAAGCATTAGCAATCTGCTTTATGATCTCCTCAAGAATTTAAGAAGGAAGCTGAGCACCCCGGTGCAGCAAAAACAGACTTGTGTTTGTACAAAATATTGTCTTATGGCATGCAATTTTAAGTGAGGTTTCAGAGGTACAGAATCCATAACTAGAATTAACATTTGAGCATGTTTTTAAAAACAGCTATCAAACTGAGAACAATTAAAAGAATGCAATTGCTTTAAAAAATGACTGAAAAATAACTAACCACTCATGGAGGCAATAAAGAAGCTTTGAGTATTGACATTCAAATTAAAATAAATCAACTGCTTACCAGAAGTCTCATAAAACTAAGCTTTTAAATACATTTTTAGCTGTAAGATTTCAAAGAAATTTTTCCATGCTTAGCAAAAGAATAAAAAACACATTCTATATTATTCACTATAATACTTACTTACAAAATTTTGGGTATCATTGGCAATCAAAAGTTTTCTGAAAATAATTTATTTAAATTATAAAATTAGAAGCAGAAAGTGCTACTCAAATGAACTCAAGCTGGCATTTACGATACCACATACATTTTTATTAAAAAGGAAAAATCATCATAAATATGTTATCATTTCTGATTATTCAATACTAGTTTTAAACAGCCCAAACCCTAATGTGTCTGCTGTCCATCATTATTACTTATATTACTACATGGAAAAATAAGTTTCTCAATCACCTTTCTCTTGATATTAAGGACAAAAGATGGGCATGATGCAATCAGGCATATCAATTTGGCAAAAAAAAAGACCCGTATTATTGAACTATGCAAATAAACTTAGTACTATTTGAGTGATTAATGAAGAAGGTATTTGAAATAAGAGTAATCACATTTTAGCTTGTTTAAACTTATGAAAAATAGTGGCAAGAATGCTGAGAGTGAGCACAGGTTGAAAGAATTAGTTGACTTGGCTATGAAAGAATCGAAGGAGGTCCTTGGGGAAATCACAGCCTTGGGATATTTTGGTAAAGTAACAGATTGATATTATTCCTAAATATATTGTCTGAAATAATCACTGTATAACATGCTATGTTGATATTCTAGCAAAAAAATTCAAACACATGCAAGCAAAAAAAGCTTAACCTAATGCAGTCTAGATGTAGGCAAAGTGTCAGTTCGTAGGTTTATAATCTATCCTAATCTAGTGAAACAATTGAGGTCCAGAGATTTTAATATTTTATTTCCTTAGATGTCTCTTCTGTACAAGCTAATAATCACATATACTAAAAACTAATTTTATGAAACTGAAATGAATCTTTATGTGATCTTACTTTGAAAGTGTCCCCTTCATAACAGCTCACGTTTACATAATGATGACCTCCTTCATTTTCTTTATTAAGTTCCATAGAATAGCTTTTTTGACTCCTGATAATGAATGCTGTTTTAATTTGTGAATGTGAAAACTGCTTGGTAAACATTCAACTTTGCTCCCTCATCCTGTTTAAGAACAGGGTATTGCAATCACAGCTAGTCTTAATCACTTAGACACTTAGGACCTGGATTTCCTTAAAAATCGCAAAAGCTTACCTCACTACATAGCATAATCAAACTTTATCAAGAAAGTGCATACTTACCATAAAAACTATTATCGTTTTAAACAAATTTACTGTTTTACAAACATGCTTTTCAGAATTTTATCATACATAGTTAGAAAATAGACTAGCATAATGGCCCGTGGGTAAACAGTCAACCATTTAAGAGCTTGTAAAACATATAATTTATAGAACAAAAATGTAATTAACACTGAATTTCTGTGTTCGGTAAGATTAGTTCCTGCATTTATTAGGATTCGTGCATCTGTGACACAGCAGGCTGTTAAATTGCTCGGTCTCATAGATAGCATCTGGCATTTTTTCAGAAGAGGTAGCCCTCTAAAAATTATTCTAATCTGCTTGAGATAAAGTATACCAATATCTGAGCTAATTTCTTTTGTCTTGAAGGTATAATCATCAAAAATAGGAAGATGCTTCAAAACATAGAGTTTACCAATAAAATTTCCAAAAGTATATTGTAAATTCATTGGTTTATGACTGTTTTGTTTTGTAGTATATCATTAATTTTTTGTTAGCGAATTAATTACAGTTACTAAGTTGACAGTTGAAGTTTTATGAGATTCTTATGATAATTCACAAGGCTCCAGAAAGTGTAGACCGTTTGACTTAGTTTGATTATCATTTCAAATATTAAGAGAGTAGAAATTCTCTCAGAGTCTGGGCAGTCGTGGCTCATGCCTTTAATCCCAACACTTGGAAGACAGAGGCAGGTGGATCTCTGAGAGTTTGAGACCAGCCTGCTCTACAGAGCCAGTGCCAGCACAGTTCCAAAGCTACAGAAAGAATCCATGCCTAGACAAAAAATTATCCCGGAATGCAAATGTTTTACAAAATTTTGTTAACTTGTTTAATATAACTATGTTAATGGAAAAAAATCACAAGAAAGCTAATGTAGGCTTTTATTCTGAATATTTTGACAACATTTTGTGGAAATGCAGGAAGTACAATAATTACTAGCTTTTATAGCATAGTATGTACTTTTCTAAGTGCTATACATGTGCTTTGACATTTCACCACCGCCAACAACAACACAAAACCCTCTTGCACAGATAAGTTTTTCCAAGGTGCATTGCACAATTAAAAAGCTTACATTAAGAATCCTCCCTGATTATTTTCAACTAGTATGTAGTAGGCATTCCTAGATTTTAAAAGAGCTTTGTTCGTTTGGATTGTGATCTTACTTATATACGCAGTAAACTGTGCTTTCTCTGTTTCTGTTTTTTTTACAGAAAATAACAAGGAACACATTCAAATGTATTTCTATGACATTTTAAAATTTTGTTCAACTGTGCTGTCCATTGAACCTGGGATGTTCTAGGTGGTCAGTTAGTGCTCTGTACATAAGCTGTACCTCTGCTTCTTTTGTTGATTGTTTTTGAGGCTATAATTATTTACATTTCTCCCTTCACTTCCCTTCCTCTAAACCCTCCCTATTTTCCTTATAATATGTGTCCTCTTTTCATCAATGTTACGTGTGTGAGTGTCTGTGTTTTAAACTATTCAGTCTATACAATGTTACTTGTCAATATGTTTTTGTGCTGACTTTTCAATGTGTTCATCTATTTTTTTTAAAATAGATTCTTTTTCCAAACAATAAATCCAAATCACAACTTACCAACCCTCCCTCTCCTCCCAGATCATCTACCATCTTTTCTCCTATGATCCACTCACCTCCATTTTCCTTCAGAAATGAACGGTGGTCAAAGAATAACAACCAAACAGGACAAAAAGAAAAAAAATAAAGATACAGTTAGACAGGGCAAAAGTCCTTATATTGAGTCTGGACAAGGCAACCCTATAGGAGGAGAAAGAGTCACAAGATCAGGCAGAAGAATCAGAGACACACCTGTTCCCACTGTTAGGAGTCCCAGAAAAGCCCCCAAGCTAACAGCCATAGCATATATTTGGAGGACCTGATACAGTCCCATGCAGGTCCCGTGTTTGCACTTTAGTCTCTGTGAGCCCTAATGAGCCCTGCTTAGTTGACTGTGTGAACCATGTTCTCCTGGGGTCCTTCATCTCCTCTGAGTCCTATAATCTTTCCTTCCCCTTTTCTGGGAGTGCAAAGGAAAGCAACCCAACTTTTTAAATTTTGAGACAAGGTCTTACTAAGTCCTCCAGCCTATCTTTGAATTCACTTTCTAGGTTAGGCAGGAATTGAAAATGAGACTCTTCTGGCTGAGTCTTGCAAGTAATTATAATTACAGGTTCACATAAATATGTCTCATCATTTCATATGAAATTTGTAATATGATTCCACAGGCTTTGTCTAAATGAACTGGACACGATTTTGGAAAAGAAGCCATTGTAACACATACACAACATACAGAATGACAGAGAAAGAGAGAGAGATAGACGGATGGACATACAGATAGTGAGAGAAATGTAAAGAGAAGCATATTAACTAAATAAACTTTAATCCAATATTCTATGTGCCATTGGTGAGTATATGTTTCTATAATGTTATTAAGTATTGTGCTAATCAAAACAACAAATATTTTCCTCAAGTCTTTTTTTAATCTCCCAATATAGAAAGAATTTCCATCAATTAATAATTCAACACCACTTATTACCATGATAGGTGTTAGTTTATGAACTCTGTTTCTATTAGTCTACCTCTCTAGATAGTTCATTCAAATAGATTCATGTACAAGTATTCCAATACTATAAAATTTTCAGTAGCATATATCTGAAATTCATATATGAAAATTTCCATTTTATGTGAAAATAGACTTAGGTTTCTCTCTGAATTGTTTACTTATAGCCCAGGTTGGTTATCCTTGGGTTATTATAAATAATGGCTACAAATGGATACTGACCCACAAATTTCTAATCACCTTGTTGAATTATTCTGTATATGCCTAGGAGGAGAATTTCTGGGGCCTGCAATAATTCTATTACTGATTTTGATTGTAGTTGAATCAGGACTATCCTACAGACCCGCATTTCAACATTCAGTCTTCAGTAGTTAGTACTAATTGAAGTCCTGGGAACCACGAGAAGGCATGGTCTAATTCAGGGAAGTAGGTGGCCAGAACTGAGCCTTGAATGCTTTACAGGCACAGTTTGCTTCTTTTCTGCCTTTCAGACTTTCTGGCCTACCTTCCTTTATAGAAGCTTCCTTGAAATGAACTAAGGTACTCCCATCAGGTGTTACTTACTTCCATAAATTAAAATTCTGTGTGAAACAGTGAGCCAAAGTAATTCCTTAATTTCTTAAATAGTTTTTGTCTGGCTGTGGATCATTGTGTCATGTATGTAAGTAATACATGACATTAATGTATTGTATGTAATACAATATTAATATTAATTATTAATATATTAATGTATGTATGTAAGTAATAATACCTTTGAATGAACAACAAGCTATTTCCAGAAACAGTAGTGCATGTCTCCTAATGATGTATAGTATTGTTATTTCTATATATCCTGCCACCATCTTACATGTTTGTTTTTATAGCTTTATTAGGATTAAAATGAATAATGACATTTGATAACTGCTATCAAGATTTATTTGCCCATTTTTGATGTAGTTACTGCCCTCTTGTTATAGTTATACTAGTTTTTCATACATTCTGAGTCACAAATGCCTACTTGACACATGATACACAAATGTTTCCTACCAATCTCTACTTTGTCTTTTGATTCACAATGACTTTTTCTAACAGAGTAGATTCTATTTTTAGCTAGTTTTGTGATTGTTATTATGTCATAGAATCCATTTACATATTAATATCCTAAAAATGTATTATTGCTTTATTCATAGAATTTCATGTTTTTTATATTTATGTTAATATCCATAATTAATTTTCAGTCTGTTTTACTACTTAGTTTTTATACTTGTGAGTGTTTGCATATGTGTAGCATATAAAGGCAGGGACAGTACTCATGTGCTTGTGTGGACCTCTGAACTACTGAAGTTGTCCTCAGTGTCTTACTATCTATCTCTCCATTGTATTTATTCATTTATTTTTAGACAAGGTTTCTTACTTTCAGACTCAGTTAACTAATTGCTCAATGAGATTTAGGAGACACTCTCAATTTCTCCACCCAGGGGACACAAACTACAAAGATCATTAAGTTTAAAACTATTTCAATATCTTGTACAAATTAATTCTCATTTTCTTACCTCTTTCAGTATATTAGATAAGTGGTCCTCAACATGTGGGTTTTGACCTCTTTGACAAGTCTCTACGTCCAAAATTATTCGCATTACAACTTTTATCAGTAGCAGCATTACAGTTAAGACATAGCAACGAAAATAATTTTATGGCTGGGGTCACCACAACATAAGCAACTGTATTAAAAGATCATAGCTTTAGGAAGGTTGAGCACCACTAGATTTGAAAGAGATGATATTCCTTTTTTGTTTTCTTTCCAAATATTTACTATTGGTATCTAACTACTCTGGTAATTTTTGTATATTGGTAATGGTGTCCTGAAAACAAGAGTGTATAGTAAACATACAAAGTAATGACTTTCATTATATTTCAGTACACTTTTTATCCTATTTAACCTCTCCATTACCTGATCATTTCCTCTTCCCCTTCTCATCATTTGCATTCATCTTCCTAAAATTCCATATTTTATATCTAAGATCCCTTTTCAATTCTAAATTACACATCTTAGTAAAAACAGACATTGCAAGACTATAATGTCTTGTTAGCTTAAATTTTATTTTCTAAAGGAACCCAAAACAAACATACATATACATCTATATTTTGGAGACCAGGTATTTGTTTATTTCTTGATGTACTCTGGCACAAGCTTGCTGTAAGCCAACAAGTCATCCCCAGGTAAAGGCTTTGAGTTTGGTAGGTTTTTTTTCTTACACATGAGTCATGCTTTTGGCATTCATGAATAAATTCATTACATATAAATTTGAGTATCTGAGTATTCTAATTATCAAAATATGATGCCACCAATTTGATATTTTTTTCTTTGCCTTAGGGATCTATTATATATTTTGTTTTTTATTTCCTTTACATCAGATAACTGATGGTCTTTTGCAGTGCTCTGCAGAAATACCCTTCCTGGTTTGGTTTTATTGTCAAGATAAATATCATAATCAAAAATAACTAGAGGAGGAGAGACTTTATTTTATTTACAGATTATGGTGCATTATTAAGGGGAGACATGAGAGGAACCAAAGTCAGGAGCCTAGAGGAGGTGTCTTGGTTGCTTGCTCTCCATGGTTTACTTGACTTTCTCTTACAACAAAAAACACCTTTTTTTGTTTTTTTTGGTTTTTTGGTTTTTGAGACAGGGTTTCTCTGCAGCTTTTGAGCCTGTCCTGAAACTAGCTCTTGTAGTGCAGGATGGCCTTGAACTCACAGAGACCTACCTGCCTCTGCCTCCTGAATGCTGTGATTGAAGGTGTGTGCCACCACTACCTGGCCAAAGAACACCTCTTGATTAATTTATATGAATAGGTAACAACAATGGTTAAAAAAGAGAAGGCTGTTAATTTGAGGTGGGGATTAATATGAGAAAGTTAGGGGAAGAAACCGAGGGGAGAGATGATGCAATTATGTTTTAAAATAGACAAACATGATCTGGAGTGGAGTAGAGGTTTCTGCTGTCCATCCCTACATGAGAAGCTATTGCTAGTTGATGGCTGCCAAAGGAGGAACATTGTCTTATATGAGGGTTGGGCCAATGACTGGTAGGTTTTGCTTAGTCCAATGGATGACAGCACATGGGCAGTAGTAATTAGAAATAGTGAGTTATAAAAAAAGAAAGGAACAGAATTTGAAAGTGGTAGAATGCATACAAGGGGTCAGTACAGCTTGAGAAAGGGAAAAAGATGGATAGGACCAATATATACTGTATATGCATAGAAAATTTTGAAATATATTTAAAAATAAGACAGCGAACTAAATATTGAGGGAGACACCTAATGTTGACACAGGACCTATCCCCACGTGCCCCCACACGCACATATACATTGCACAGCCCCATCCTCAAGTACATACATACACCTATACACACAGAGAAAAGTAAAGAAACAAAGAAAAGAAAGAATAAAAATTAAAATAGAAACAACATTTTGTATACCGTGTGTAGGCTGAAATTGACCATAGGATAATTTTTGTACATAGGATAAGATTTGTTCATTCTTAACCCTACTCAACCAAAACATTTATTGATTGGTTAAAGGTGAGATAATCAGAGCACTGTGAAAAGTAATTCATCAATATTTAGATTATGAGAACTACTTCTGGAGAAGCAGTTCAATACTCTAAAATAAAGCTTGAAAAATAAAAGTGAAGTACAGACATATGTGAAATGACAATTATGAGATCAACTAACATAAATATAAGAGCTTCATTTGAAAAAAGGGTTTAAATGAAAACCAATGAAAGCAGTGAAATTGGAAAACCTGATGGCAATTATTTTTTCAACTGTGAAAATAGTATTTTAGTCAAGATACACATTTGAATAATTTATCATATATGTGATTAGATTCAAATAAATTTAGGTGAAATGCCTACATTCTGTTGGAAATAATTTCAGGAACAAGAGGGAGAAAAGCAGATAGACATGTAAGTGAAACTCAACTAGAATAAAACAGGGTTTGTGGGAAAGTGTATGTACTTGGTTGTAGAACTATACGCTTTGGATGTGTGTGTGTGTGCATGTGTGCATGTGTGCATACATGTGTGTACATGTGCATGTGTGTGTGTGGTGTGATTTTGTGTAGGTCAGGAGTAAACATGGTATGTCTTCTTCATAAAATACTTATTTTCTATTACTAAAATATTAATTGACTATTCTATTTGGCATATAATTAAATTATACCATACATTAAGGGTCTGTACAATAACCCATAACAGGGATGAAGCTAACTCAGTTGCATACATAACGTAATTTCCTTTTGGAAGAGAATTACCTCTAATTATAAAAGGTTCAGTTTCAAGAATGATACTTGAATTTTTTCTACGCATTGTTTTTCTCAGCTTCTCACTGTTTTAACAATTATAAATTCACCCATGTTTACATGATATCCAGACCTTCCATATCACAAAATGCAGTCTTCTATGAATCAATTCCTCATGATAGTCATTGCCAAATTAACCTTATTTTATTAAACAGCCAACATTTGAAAAGATTCTGTACTAATGTCAATTGTACATGTCAAAAAATTTGATGATACTCTCCAATGAACATTTTAGTAAGTGGAGAGGAATTTGCTTTGAAGTAATGAATTTTAGAAATTCCCAGTAACACTTATATCAATAGTATCAGACAGATATTTGGTGAATAAATACCTTCTAAGTAATCTCAAATAACTTTTTTATTTTAATTAAGGTGTTTGCTTGGGAAAAGAGCAAGTGAACTTTTTCAGTAATCCAGATTTCATTTCTAGTCTGAATAGAGTTTGCAAAAATTAAGAAATTGAGATTGAAAAATCCAGTATTTAAGAAACACAATGTGTAGATCCATGCTTAGAAAAACGTATCCTAACTGAGTCTGTGGAGATAGTTCAGAACCCAAGAATATGAAAGGAGTTTCAAAACACATGTAAATCTAGGTCTGAGGGAACTGATATTATCTTTTGCATTTAAGAATAAACAGGCTCTGCAAGCATGTAGGAGCATACACTACTGTCACATTGACATATGCAAAAACATCATTGAGTGTTCCTTCTCTTGGGGATTTAATAAAAAACAACAATGTTCCTGTATATTTCAGTTATTTACTCTACCAGGGAGAACTAACTATCAGGCAGATGATTGGTAGATAGTGCCCCTGCCTAAAAAGATGCACAGCCCAAATTTTATATTTAATAACAAGTGAAAGCAGAAAGGGATTTGATACGAAATAAAAAACAAAAACATCAAAGACACAAGCTGATAATTATTGGGACATAAAGAAGCCATTCTATCTCTCCCTCTCTCCCTCTTTCTAATGTTGTGTTTCAGATTTGAAGACTGTCCCCCTCCACTGGATATTTGTCTTTATTTACGTTATAAGTAAAAACCTAAACTACTTGTAAGTTTAAATTAAGCTTAGACTATCTTTGTTTTTGAAATTTCTGTACATTTAGTTTAAATTTTGAATTAAGTATGAAGAGTCAAAACTGTTTCTCTTTTATAACTCTTGAGTTTACGAAAGTAAACTGTAGTTCCTTATTCTGTGTGTGTAATATTTGATGTGCAGTAACTCTCTAACTTGAGCAAATAATCATGTAAATAAAAAATTAGATATTTC
The DNA here is from genome assembly GCF_982192425.1 of Myodes glareolus. NCBI lineage: Eukaryota > Metazoa > Chordata > Mammalia > Rodentia > Cricetidae > Myodes > Myodes glareolus. Next base: position 55,962,383 of record NC_142037.1, on the reverse strand, counting down.
CACCACCAGAAAATCACTTCAAATTTAATTGCTAACAGATATCACAGAATAGGAATAGCTGTCTATTCCATGGTAGTTCAGCATCTGCTAACAAATTGGATAGAGCTGCTGAAGTTATTGTAAACCCACAGCTACCGTGTCTCTTGGCAGGTGGTATTTTTAATGGCCTTGAGAGTTAACCTGAAAAATTAGAAATGCACAATATTTGATCTCGAGCACTTTCATTCCCACAATACAGAGAGAGAAGAAAAGGTTCTTAGCTGCAAGTAGTTAATGAGCATCTACATGTGCAAGGCACGGTAAAGAGGGCAGATCATTTTATTTTCTTGGAGCTTATTTTGGTGCCAGAAAGGGAATTTTATGTGCTGAGTTGACTAGTCCAATCTTTCAGGTACGGTACTTTCTGCATACTGTAGAAAAACATCCGACGATTTATTTTCAGGAAGACTTTAAATACTGCAGCCCTAGCAAAGCTTGAACGAGGACCAGTGTGATCTTAAGCAAACGTCCCATCTTGCGAAGGATGTTTGTGTTGCGAGAAATGATCTTTGAAGGTGTTTGCTTGGAAATGTCATGAGCACAGACACAATTACTGGGCCTGGCGGTATTACCCCTTGGTAAAGAAGCACAATTGCACCCTGAAGGGGTGATTGGCATATTACCTAACTACCAACAGAGTTCTCTTTCGATCACAGGAGAGGGAGATAGGAGTTTGAACTGATCTTATATTTGTTATATCCTTACTTGTCATAGAACTGGGCAGCATGGAGCGCTGTACAGAGAAAATTGAGGAAAAATCTTTAGGTGTTTAATATCTAATTTGAAATAAGCAGAAAATATACTCTGATCCTTTATTTTTTCTCTCAAAGAGGATGATAAATATAAATTCAAGTAAGTTAAAATATACGTAAGTGACCAAATGAAAAGAACATTCTGTTTCAGTGTGCAGAAGGTAGACTCTTCTATCTAAATGCTTCACTGAATAGGGAATCGTGTCTGTGCGGCAGTCATTAGGATTTCAGACTGAACTGTGGACTTTGGGACTTAAATCATATTTTAAATTATTATTATCCTAAAAGTGACTAGTAAATGAAAAAAAAGTGAAGGCTCTTTCTAGTCAGTACAGGTTCCTCAATGGCAAAACATATTATTTGCACTATCTTGAGCTTCTTTAGGAAAAAAAAATCTAATTTAAACATTTAAAACTACTGTGTAAGTCAGCGTCTTTCAGTAGAGGATTTTTTTTCTATTTTGCCATTTATGAAGACTCTTTTCTGTTTACTTTTAATTATACTTCTCGTGTTATCCTTTTCGAAAAGAATTAAGACAAGAATGAGTCAGGACACTCACAGAAGGTTAGTCTATACAACCATGAGTGACTGAACTTGCAACAGGAAATAGCAGTCCCGACTTACAGCGAGCATTTCTATTTACACATCCAGAAGGAAGCCATTTATCATTATTACATGTATTATTTGCTACTTCCTATATAAAATTTTTCAGGAACAGAAGCATTTTGTGAGTTCACCTGGCACAGATACTATTTTGGAAAACTGCAACTCTGTTTTTCTTGTTCTAATTAGTGTTCCTGTATGAGTCATTCAGAAAAAAAAATCTGTTCTCTGAGTATTTGTACACAGTTATTCACAAAATTAAAAACTGTCATTAAAGTATAATTAATGAAGGAGAACCAAAGTTAGTGAAAGTGTTGTCCGAAATGGTTTGGTAGCCTTTCTTTAGGCAGGAAGATGTATGCAATTAGAAAATCAGTATTAAAAATCTTTGGTCTATCACAGTTCATTGCAATCAGAAAAATGCAGAATGCCTCATTACATAAGTTGGTTAGTGAATTAAGTCAGATATTTATAAAGAAATAAAAGCAAAACAACTAGAATAAAAGAAGACAAAACCATGTATAATATCATATATATGTAATATATATGATGATATATATTCATTGTAGTGTTCTTTAAAAAACATTTTATTTTATTGTACACACACAGGCACACAAACACCAATAACAACAACAACAAAAACCAAGCAGAAAATCAAAACCAAAACCAACCAACCAAACAAACAAACAAACAAATGAAGTGAAAGCTCATTTAAAAATCACTCAGAAAAGCTTCAATGTGGGTTTTCAAATGCAAAAAATATTTCTCAATTCATCTTTGACTGCTAGGTTCATTGTCCATGTAGTTTTGAAAATCTTTCAAGGATTTATTTTTATTGAAAGAGTTCTCCACTTATTTATCCTTTATGTATTCTTTATTTAGACTGTTTCTCAGTCTAGTTGTCTAATATTTTTAATTTGTGAGATAAAATAAAGTGCTATTATTTAATTTTTTAAATAGATGAAGATCACTATAGTTTGAAAAAAGCTTCTTTTTGGAGACATTTGGTAAAATCTTTAGTTCAGAGATTCATTTTCTGCTACTTGAGAAAAAATAGCAAGAGATATTGGTTATTTTACATATACTGAGCAATATTAATTCTTGATGGTATAATGTATAATAAAATGTATTTTATGAAAAGAGTAAATATTATATTTAGAGAAAAATAACTCCCTAGTTTAACTCAGAATGAAGTTCACATGGGAATTATTCATGGAATTCTCCATGGTCTCAATCTTTATAGTATCCTTGTGCAATGATCTTTAATATTACGGAAACAACGTATTTAGTCAGGAACATGCCTCAGATTTCAATCCACACAGAAGATAAGAGCAACACCCCTGTAATAGCCATGGGGAAGAAATTTATGCTTTCAACTACTCAAAGTTTATCAAAAGCTTCTTTCAAATATACAATATTTGTAGAACATTGCCTGAAGGATGTAAAAATCTATGTGCTCCTCTGATTTCTGTGAAATATGTCTTCAGGTTTTCTCACATTTTCATATCGCTGGATAATATTGTTCACATGGTGGATTCTTTTTTATAAGTGAAATTTTCATGAGAAGTTGTCAAATAAAGCCACAAAACTTTCTGAATGGTATAAAAAATATAATTTCAATAATGATAAATTTGATTTTCATATCAACTGTTCACTTACAATCTATTCCACCCATTTTTAGTTTTCAGGGCTCCACTCTAGAGGGGATCCCAGGTGTCCAAGGGGAGGTCCCCAGCTAGGTCCTTGGGCAGCAGAGGAGAGGTCCTTGCCCCACTATCACACTGATGACTATCTTGAATAACACTATAGAATCTTCTTCTGGTGACTGATGGGGATAGAGACAGAGACTCACATTGGAGCACTGAACTGAGCCCCCAAGATCCAATTGAAGAGCAGAAGGAGGGAGAACATGAGCAAGGAAGTCTGGACTGCTAGGGGTTGTTCCACCAACTGAGGCAGTGTGCCTGTTCTAATGGGAGCTCACCAAATCCAGCCGAATGGGGACTGAACGAGCATGTGATCAAACTGGACTCTCTGATTGTGGTTGACAATGGGGACTGACTGAGAAGCCATTGATAAAGTCACTGGGATTTGTTTTTATGGCATGTTCTGGCTTTTTTGGGACCCTATGGATGCACAGCTTCCTAGGGCTGGATGTAGGGGAGGACCTTGGACTTCCCACAGGGAAGGGAAGGGGGAGGGAGGAGGGCGAGTTGGGAGTGGGAGGGAATTGGGAGGAGGGAAAGAAGTGTAAATTTTTGAATGGAAAAATTAAAAAATAAAAATAATACAAGTGACAGGATAAATGACCATTGTTCTACAGCATATTTGGATTGCGGTTTTCTGTAAAAAATTAACTTTATTTTATGTGTTTGATGTTTTGTCTGCATGTATGTGTGTGCAACACACGCATGGAGTACTTAAGAAAGTCAGAAGAGATCATCCAGTTCCCTGAAACTGGAATTGTGAAGGTTATGAGCAGCAATGTAATGCTGGGAATTTGAACATGGGCACTCTGTAAGAACAACCAGGTTTTTTTTATTATTAATTTATAAAAATTCCCACTTCCGCCCCTCCTCCCACTACCCTCCCACTCCCCCCACTCCCTCTCCTCCTCTCTCTCCAGTCCTAAGAGCAGTCAGGGTTTCCTGCTCTGTGGGAAGTTCAAGTTCCTCCCCTCTCCCTCCAGGTCTAGGAAGGTGAGCATCCAAACAGACTAGGATCCCAAAAAGCCAGTACATGCAGAGGAAACAAGACCCAGTGCCATTGTCAATGGCTTCTCAGACAGTCCCCCTGTCAGCCACATTCAGAAAATCCGGTTTGATCACATGCTTGTTCAGTCCCAGTCCAGCTGGCCTTGGTGAGCTTTCATTAGATCAGTCCCCTTATATCAGTGGGTGAATGCACTCCTCGTGGTCCTGACTTCCTTGTTCATGTTCTCCCTCCTTCTGCTCCTCATTTGCACCTTGTGGGCTCAGTCCAGTGCTCCAATGTGGGTCTCTGTCTCTATCTCCATCCATCGTCGGATGAAGGTTCCCTTTGTTCCTGCCTTCCTTGCTCACGTTCTCCCTCTTTCTGCTTCTCATTTCGACCTAGGGAGTTAAGTCCAGTGTTCCAATGTGGGTCTCTGTCTCTATCTCCATCCATCGCCAGATGAAGGTTCTATGGTGATATGCAAAATATTAGTCATTATGGTTATGGGCCAAGGCCAGTTCAGGCCCCCTCTACTCTGCTGTCCAGGGAACAATCTGGGCACCTCTCCATGGACCTGGGAACCCCTCTAGAATCAAGTCTCTTGCAAACCTTAAAATGGCTCCCTTAAACAACCAGCTTTTGTAGCTGCTGAACCATCTTTGTGACTACTTAAGAAAAAAAATTAAATGACATTACAAATGCCTCCCATTAAATATTAATGACTCCCATTAAATATCTGTTTAATTGTGTATTATTCAAATATTCTATAAAATAACTTAATAATATATATTTTTATATTCTATTAATTAATGGTGGGTATTAAAATATTGTTAATTCATAACCTATTTATATTGTGAGACTACAAAAGGATATTACTAATAAATGCATGTATGGAATATTGTATTCTAATTTGTATCCGTAGCAGGTTGATTTTCTTGTTCATGTTCCACAAATAAGGATATATATGCAATCCCATTAATTCCTCATGAGTTAGAGTGAGAAAAATTAAAATTGAAGGTGTACCACAAAATTAGGAACTTTATGTACATCCTCAAATTTAGGAATCTTGTTTCCTCTATGAATAATTCATTTCCTAAAGGCAAATTACTTAAACATGTTTAATATTAATGTCATTCACTGAATTGTTCAATTCACTAATATAGTGAAATTTTATTGGACATTGTACTTTTTTGTAATAATGCTTAAATGTGTGAAATCAGGATCTGAGGGTAAGGAAAAAAATCCAAATTTCTATTGGGTTATTTAGAATTTTAATATCTAGTTTCTTGAGTTCTTTATATATTTTGGAGATCAAACCTTTGATGTGGGGTTGGTTAAGACCTTCTCCCATTCAGTAGGTTGCCTTTTTGTCTTAATGATAGTTTCATTTGCTTTACAGAAGGTTCTCAGTTTCAGGAGGTCCCATTTATTCAATGTTACTCTTGTTGTCTGTGCTACTGAGGTTATATGTAGGAAGTGATCTCCTGTGCCCATGTGTTGCAGTTTAATTCTTATATCTTAAAATTATAAACTTAGTTTGTAGAAAACACCAACTTATGATTTATGTTTTGCTTTGATTAAAAAGTTTTATTAGTATTCATAAGCTGGGTTACTTCTTTTCTTTTCGTAAAAAAGTGAAACATCCCTAAAAACTAACATTGAACCCAGTCTTCCAAAGTACATCTTACTAAGACTGGACAAATGTTGAAACTTGAGAGCTAAGAACACTAATATTTTAATTAATCATGTATGTTTTCCTTTCACAATACTACTTTCTGAAGGGAAACAGAGACTACAGTATCTGGAAGAGAGAGGGGTGTGGGAGAGCTTGAAGAATCGGAGTGAAGAGAAACTGTCTTTGGATATACTTAAGGAGAGAAGCATCTATTTTTAATTAAAATAAATAAATAAAATTTTATATTGAGATACATATAAAAAAGAAGGAAAGCAGAATGCAATCATTCAGTGAGCCACACAGTTTCAAATACAGTCTAGATTACTGAAATGACTACCTTGATCCTCAATCACATTCGGTACCAAGTTTAAATATTATAAACTTGAATTGCTGGGTAGTGGTGGCACACTCCTTGAATCCCAGCAATTGGGAGGCAGAGGCGTAGGGATCTCTGTGAGTTTGAGCCCATCCTGGTCTATGAGAACTAGTTCTAGGACATGTTCCAAAGCCACAGAGAAACCTTGTCTAGAAAAAATAAAAACAAAATAATAATGATAATAATTTGAATTTTATATAAAAGCAGATAAATATTCTTATGAAAAAAATATTTGATAAATCTCTTCACTAGTAAGTATATTAATCTGTGATACAAGCATGGACCTGCAGATTCAAGTGCCTTATACTAAATAAATAATCTATAAGATGTGAATTTTATTGTTGGACACAGATGCTGGTAGCAAGGATACCATGTACTATCTCTGTATTTAGCTGAGACACATTGACCTGCATTTTTTCTCCTAATAAATTATGACAGAATAATTCTATATATTCTAGTCCATAAAATGCAAAAAATAAATAGAAAATCATTTAAATATTACAGATAAAATATGATGTAGGGAGAACATTCACACCTTCTCATGGCTTGAATTGTTCTGGGGAAACTGTTAAGTGCTGGATGGTTCTGCAGTTACTACAGAAATTTTCTGTCAGTGGACTTATGAAAATTGAAATTCCTTCTCATTTACAATTGAAAACAGACTCAAATTATAGGCATTACAATTATCTAACATACACTGCAACTTAGCATGTGAGTGATTAATGTTTATTCTCTGATGATCAGAGATGTTATTGGAAGAAATTCTGCCATAAGTGAATGTCCCTAATGGAAAAAATCACAAATTATAGTATTCTGATTTAGATAATATGAAGCATACTGGGTATTAATCAAATCTAAATTACTTTACCTTTTTATTAAATTTTTGAGTTCATAAGAACACTTAAAATTACTCATTTCTTTCTTACTAGAAAAATAATGCATTAAAATTGATAATGAAATTGATAATTTTATGCTGTCATATTTAATATTTTGGTTAATTTTGAAACTACTCAATAACCTCTTGTTTCTGACAAAATTACACAATCAGCTGCCAGAGTGCTTCATAGAATAATAAAATATAGATGGAGTAATATTTAAGTATCCGTGTCTATTACAGAGAATTGCCTTCTTGAGTCATGCATTATTAAAAGTTCCTAACAAGTTATAATGGATGTAAGATAATAGAATATTATTTATAATGAGTGATTTAAAAATCATCTCACTGTGCTTGTCAATGGTTTAAAATAGCGATAATAGAGAAGTAATAAAAATACTAGGTTTGAAGATTCTTATGTATGAGGGCTTTAAAAAGTTTTTTAAATGTTTTACTCAGGCATACTTTAAAGGAATGAATGGCTTTTGAAAAATAATTTCACATATACAGCATTTCTTAATATTAGTCAAAAACTCTTTGATGTACATTAACTTATATATATATTTCAATATGCAGCAACAATAAAATCTTATTTTTTGTTATCAAAGGCTTGAACTTTTTCAATACTAACTACATGATTTAAAGAATTTATTTGATTTTAGTTTTAAGTACTTAAAATATTTAGGAATATATCTGACAAATAATGAAATAGCATGATTGATAGTTTCATAAAATTGTTCCACAATTCCTGGACATTTTCTTAAAGGAAACTTTCAAAAGGATAAAATAAATGTGTGGTATGCTCAGGAGACTTTAACCAGGTCTAATGTTAGATATTTTAGAAGATTTTAGAGGTATTAATGCTAGCATAATGCTCTCTACAGACAGTGGTGATTAGGAATTTTGCCAGAAATATTAAAAATAGAATTATCATGTGATTCTGTTCTCTTTTTGGATAACATATTTAAAAAATATCACTGTACCTAAATTCATGAGGGTTCTAAAATTGTTCATTGATAATAGGATCCAATAAAGAAATTGTAGTACAGATACACAGTTGAATATTGTTCAGTACTAAAAGAAGAAAACCATGCCTTGCAATCAACTGGATAACCAAGACATATTCTTAGTATAGGTAACAAATTATGCTAAAAACATTCAGGTATCAGAATCAAAGTTTGATTTACATTTTGAATTAACACTATTATTAAGGGGTTGCTGCAAAGCTTTTTAATTTATCTGACACTTTAAAAATAGTTATGGAAGTTGTTTGAAAATATATTTTTTCCTATAAAGGTCAAGGAAATAATTAAAGCTGCACAAAACTAAAATATCATAGCAGACTTAGAGAACAAATATCAGCATTTTTGCAATAATTCGAGGGAATTGAAAAGATCAATGAAATGTTCCGACACTGATGTGGAGAAGAAAATAAAGAACAGACTATTAAATGCATGCCTCATGCCTCAGCAACCTAATTTGGCACCATGTTCTCTTATGTTTCTCTGGAGGAACGAAGGAGTTACTTCCTCTTTCCTGTGTTAATGTTGTGCAACCTGGTTGAATATTGAATGACATCTCAAAATTATTATCACATTTAGTTTGATCTAGGCAGGTTCTAAGTCAACCTGGATGGGTAAACCACAGTTTGAGTATCAGCATTACATGAATTTTCAAAAATCTTTAAAGATGTATTTTATGTTAAGAGAAATATGGATGCTATTTGCCAATAACTTTGATGACTCATGTTAATGAGCAGACTATCTACAAATGTGGGATGGGAAAAAGAGAATAAACATTTATGGAGACAGAAAAATAAAATGATAATAGCCCCAAAGTTTAAGATTATGGAAAAATGTATTTGATCTTTTTATGACAGCATGAGAAATATGAACTTAAGATTTAGACACAGTAGTAAATCATTTGCTTTTACAGTAGAAACGTTGACAGACAGAAAGATACATATCTACACTGACTTGTGGGGGTAATAATCAAACTGTCCTTAATAAGGAAAAAAGCACGATTTAATTGCTATGTACTTTAATACATTATCAGATTTTCATTTATCACCATAAGAGCTAAAACTTATGGTATAAACATACTAAGGGAGCACACATCTTTAATTACAGAAGTCAGGGGACAGCAACACAGGGATTTCTATTAGTTTGGGGTCTGCCTAGTCTACATAGGAAAGATATTGAAGTGTATTCAGGACTATATTGAGAAACCCAAAAACCATATAACATCAACAACAACAAACCTGAAAACTTTTTCTTATATGGATAAGAAATTAATACTAGAGCCATTGAATCACTTTAAAATACATACAAAAAGCTGTTTTTCTCTCTCTCTATCTCTGTCTCTGTCTCTCTCTCCATGTGTGTGTGTGTGGGTGTGTGTGTGCGCATGTGTGTGTGTGTGTGTTAATATAATTATCTAAGAGTTCATGAAATTGAGGAATGTGGGACACAAAACAGTTGACATGAGAAAAGAGAGAAATTATGTAAGCACAATTCTCAAAAACAGTAACTTTAAAAAGGGGAAAAATTAAGTGATCAGACAAGCATCATATTAAATAGTATTGGTGGGATAAAGGAGAAACAAAAATCTTGGAGAAGATAAAAATGGATGCCTAGATTTTCTTTATTTGTTTCCCATATCATATTTTTTGAAAGAAATTCGGATGTCCAATCACGAAATCTACAGACTTGTTTTCTGTTATACATGGTTTTACTTGTCTTGTAAAATTAGAATTCTCTATTGCTTTCTTTAATACCAACATTTTCAAGTGACCTGTCAAGTAATTTTGTAATCAAACTCAACTTGGTGCTTTTCAAGAATAGTGGCAGTAATAATAGCAATGAGTTAACATTTATTGAGTGCTAATATTCAGTTGTAGGAAATGTGCTCTGAATTAATACATGCAAATCTCTTACAATTCTTCCAAACACATATGAAGCTATCAATGTGTTAGCTGTATCTCACTGCTATTGTTATTTATTTTTCTAACTCTTGCTATCATTTACTGTCTAGAATAATGCTACTAAACAGATGCTATTGTGGCAGTATTTTAGCTATGACTGAATAAGTTTCTGAGACATTAACTGACTTGTACAAGATCTCTCAACAAGCACGTGAAAGATCAGCATTTCCACTCTGAGTTTTCTAGTTCAAGAGCCTGAATTTATAAATATGCATTACATTGTGGGCAAGTATCCTGGTCATTTTTGTCTCTAATGAAGTCCACAGGAGAATCAATGAGATGTACTCGAATTATAGAAGTAGTCATATCAGGTCTGAAGGATGTTTTATCCTGTGCTGCTACTAAGAACTGCCATTTGTCAAGATCAAATGGATTCCTTTGGCATTGCAAAATCAATACAATTTTAATAAAAAGCAAGAATGTCTTATAAGTAATGAGTGCAGTCTAATATCAAAGGTTTAAATTGCTGCACTTCTCTAATTCCAAATGATACCATTTCTAGCAAAAATGTTAGCCATATTCTTTCATCTTCTATTGCTGTACATAACCTATTGTCATTGACTTATAAATTCCTTGGTGTTTATAGTGAATAGCAGCTTAAAATGTATTTGGATTTTTATTCTTATGCAGAAATAAACCTTTTATTCACTGAATTAAGAAATATCCTTCAAAAAGCTTAGCATTATCAACACTTCAGAACAAGAAGCCTCATATATATGAGAAATAAAATGATGTAAGAATATTAAATGGACCAGTTTCTTTGTGGAATATATAGTAATCAACTAAAACTTTTCCTGCAGTGTAGGAAATCTAAGAAGAACTGTAGCTAAACTAGAAATAAAATTTCTGTCATTTGCTTACTATCATGCTTTCTGCTGCAGAGCCACTGGGAAAAACATCTAACTTTTCCCTGGAGAGAGAAAAGTGAAACATGTGTTAAACCTTGAGGCTTTTTCCAGGGCTCCATGTAGTGCTGGTTTTATTTTACCCGAATCTAATTACTGATATACACAGACAAAGTCTGGGATGGCAATAAATCTCAAGTTGCTGTAGCACCAGCATACGTGCAGTTCCAAGGATAAACACTAGGCAGCACTCTTGATTAGAAATAAGCATTTCTAAACTAGGACTCACAGGTAGAAGCCCCCTGAAAGATACATCTAGAGAAGATACTTCATGGATCTCTAGCTAGAGTGATTAAAATCTGTTCTACCTGTCTGACATTTGACATTGATGACAGAGATAATGGACATAATTTTCCCAAATGTACAGAGAGCAATAAAAGGTCACATGTATATCAAGAAACACATGTGGCCTGATCAAAGTAATATATTAGTTATCCAGATAGCTAGAGTAGAATAATTAATATGTGTATCACCAGAGAAAGAGAAAATATCCTAACTAGATTTTTCATGGGAGAGTGTTGGAGAAAAAAGATATTACTTGTAATATGAAGCCATAGTAAATGAAAAACTCTTTAATAAGCACAAATAAAACATCCATTAATAACAGCTGGAAATTGCAGGTATTTAATATATTTATTTTGTCATGATACCATTCTGTAGCTCAAGTGGCCAGGATATTGATATGTAGTACAGGCTGGCCTTGATCTCCTAATATATTGTGTGTGTGTTGACAGACAGTACTGAAGTACAAATAAAAGTATGCATAACTACCCAAAAGTTCCTATGAAAGCTCTTCAATAACAGAACAAACTTCCTGCACACAAGAAGGAGGAGGAGGAGGAGGAGGAGGAGGAGGAGGAGGAAGAGGAAGAGAAAGAGGTAGAGGAAGAGGTAGAGGAAGAGGGAGGAGGAGGAGGAAAGAGGAGGAGGAACAGGAGGATGAGGAGGAGGAAGAGGAAGAGGAAGAAGAAGAAGAAGAAGAAGAAGAAGAAGAAGAAGAAGAAGAAGAAGAAGAAGAAGAAGAAGAACAACAACAACAACAACAACAACAACAACAACAACAACAACAACAAGCAAGTAAGGAAGAAAGAAAAAAATCAATCAAACAAACAAAGAAGAAGACATGAACTGGAGAATTTGGGGCTGGAGAAATGCTTCAGTGTTTAAGAACATTTATTCCTCTTGTAGAGACATAGTTCTCAAAACCTACTTGATAGCTCACAGGCCTTTGTAAGTCCAGTTCCAGAGAATTCTCCACTTTTTCTGACCTATGCTAACCCTGCGTGCAGGTGATACACATACATAAAATTAAGTACACAAACAAAAATTTATAGTTATATATTTTAAAAAGAAATCTCTGATTCACTATAACCTTTCACTAGGACAAAGACAAAGCAATGCATATTCTCTTTCTCTCAAGATTTTACTCAAGCTTCTCTTTTGATTCACAAAATTAGTTAGCCTGTCTATTTTTAAATAAATATAAGAAAACATCAGAGATGAGGCAGAAGGTCATCATGTACCTATTATCATGATCATGGTTTTAATATACAAGAATAACAAGTAAGCTAGCTTGACAAAAATAGTTGTCTAGCTGAAAATACATGTATGTATGCCTCATCGTGAGACTCCAGTGTCAGGAGCATCTATTTAGCTCTATAAAGAATCAGAAGCCCTGGCAGAACACAGGAAGGAACTGGGAAAGAACATCATCTGTCTCATCTTAGCTTTGAAATAATTTTACCTTTCAGCTCCATTCTCTTTCATCATGCTTTCATGTTTGCCAACAATATTTTAAATGAAGATTCTGCATCATTTCATATATTCAAGTCAATCATGAATCCAAATTTACAACTAAGACCTTTGAGTTGGCCGATATTTAAGAAATTACTGTATAGTGAATTAGTACTGCCATAATAACTCATCATATAGTTCTGACCCATGACAGAATCAAATTTCTACTGTTTTGTTAAAAATGGAAGCAAGAAATAGATGATGAGGATTCACTTGCCAGTGCTCTGGTGACCTTCTAGATACTGTGGTGAAATCATTGTGGAATATGGCTTAATGAGTCAGTTCTGAAACTTTCACCTGCAATAGAATAGCCTGAAGGAAATTTAATAAACAGATTGGTGGGCCTCACTCCCAGAATTTCTGACTCAGTATGTCTGGGATAAAATCCAAAATGTGCATTTCTAAGCTGCCAGATTATACTTATGGTGTTATTTGAGTTTCACACTTAAGGACACAGAGGGTATTTGAGTTCCCCACTTATGAAAATCAAGTGATGACGTAACCCAAATACATTTGATGACTCTCTTTCTTATGATTTAACAGCAATCCCATTTAATTCATCACTTGAGTTGAACTTGGTTAATCAATTGATTTCCCACATTTCCATCCAAAAACAAGTAATTTCCACAGATGTTCTTATACTTATGTTACACATGGAAATTGAAGTGTGTGGAGAATTGTGCAAGAGATGTAACTTATGGATCGGAATTAAACTAAGTCATCCCCTCCGTAGGTTGTAGCCATTACATTAGTGTAAGGTTTTCTTTCAGATTTTTCTAATATCACAATTCTACTTCTAGTATAAACACTAATATAGTGGTGTTAACACTTTCATCTTTACAAAGAAAGAACTGAAGCTTGTAGAAAACTTTGTTTCCCCTCCATTTATCAGAGAAAGGAAAGCACAGATCAAATTCCAAAAATCTAGAAAAAGGCATGCAGGAACCCATAAGAAATATCTTACCCATAAAAAAAATACCAGAAGCCATAATTAGTGTTCAGGAACATCTGAATTCTAATTTTACAAATTTCCTGTCAGTGAAGGGCATTTGTAGGAGAATGAGATACTTCTGATACTAAATATTTAAATTTAAGTAATGTAGCAAATTTTAAACAGAATAATATCAATATGTCATATATATTTCAATTACTTAATAGAGAAGAAAACGTAGAAAGAACAGAATAAATACTTGACGTATCAATTATAATAAATTTAGTAAAATTCATGAGATTCAGAGCATGTTCTAGAAAGTTCAGAAAACCATAAACAAAATATATAAACAGAATTATGCTTATTGATAAAACTTCAAAAAAACATATACAAAGAAGTAGAGACAGGACCAATGTGGCTGGGCAGAAACAGGAATATAAAATGGAAGAGACAGGAACTCACTGGAGTGTGGAGTCTAACACAGTGCAGTCTAGTCAGTCTGAGGATCCCCTTTCAGTCTGAGCATTCACAGAAATAAAAGGTCTCTCTAGTGGCTTACTGCTCTGCTTCTCTGATCTTCAGTTTTAACTCATATATCTGTCTCTGGGTTATTATTATTTGTGATACATCACCCTGAGAGAAGTAACCAGGACTAAGAAAGACAACACAATATCCATTACTCTTAAATGGATATTAGTTGTAAAATAAAGAATAATAAAGTTACAATCCACAGACCCATAAAGGCTAGGTAACAAGGTGGCTGAAACAGAGACAGAAACACCCAGATCTCTCTGGGAAGGGGAAATAGAAGAGATTTCCTGAGTAGACTGGGTGCCTGTGAGTATGGGAGCATGAGGGATTGCATTGGCGGGTATGGTGACTGTTGTGATCCAGCTGTCCCCACTCCCCCTGATTCACAGCAAAACTTTCTTGTGATCTGTAATTGACGAGGATGTTTGTGTTCTTTCTGGCTGGTGGGTTTCCACAGAAAAGGTATAAAAGGTTGCTGGGCAAAATAAAGGTTGCTGTTTTTCCACCTGAAAAGAAGCCTCCTTGTCTCAATCCCATACCACCCCCAACACCCACCCAACCACCATCCCACCCCCCTCCTCCAGTCTCGGCTATCCGGCTGCAGAAAGTAATGAAAGAGACATCATGATGAAGGGGCATTTGATAGATAGGTAGAAACCTGGTGCTAGGGAAGCTCCAATGAATCTACAAGGATGATCCATGCTAAGACCCCTAGTGATAGTGAATAGTAGCCTGAACTGGCCCCTTCCTGTCACTGGATTAGTCCCTAGCCCAATTGTTCTTAAGAGAAGTGTCATCAAGCAACTGAAAGAAACAGATGCAGACCCAAAGACAAGCGTTAGGATAAGTTCTCAGAATCATGCACAAGAGGAGGTGAAAGAATTTTAGGAGCTAGAGGGGTCAAGGACACCACAAGAAAACTCAGAGCCAGTAACCTGGGCTCCTAAGGGCTCACAGAGATTGAACGGACAACCAGGGCACACTTGTGGGACTTGACCTAGGCACTCTGCATATATATTACTTCTCTGTAGCTTGATCCTCTTGTGGAACTCCTAACATTGGGGTCAGAGACTCTCTGACTCTTTAACAGGCTTTTGGGACCCTACTACTCATACTGGGTCACTTTGTTCAGCCTTAATATATGGGGACGTACTTAGTCTTACTGCAACTTATATGCCTTCTTTTGTTGATACTCATGGGAGACCTGCCCTTTCCTAAACAGAAAAGGAAAAGTAAATTGGGGAGTGAGAATGGGGGTTAGGTGAAGGACAGGGAGGATAGAAGGGATAGGAAACTGTGGCCAGGATTTAAATATATATATTTAAATATATATATGTGTGTGTGTGTGTGTGTGTGTGTGTGTGTGTGTGTCCATTAACAATATACACATTTATAAAAAAGTGTATATTTTAAATAAATATATATAAATTTTAAAGATATATGTGTTTGTGTGTATGTGTGTGTTTAACTACTAATTCATTCTAAGGAGCACTATGAAAAGTTAAGAGTAGAGAAGGTAAAAACTTAGTTAAGATAAATAATACATGAAATGCAAAAACAAATGAAAATAAGATATTAAAAAAAGAAAATAGTTAAAATCATGATGGACAGTAAACTCACACAGTAAGTAAAAGTTCATAATACAGTTGCCCTGATAAAAAAACAATTTAAGAAAGTTGTATTTTTGCCCATAGTTTGCATAAAGCAGAATGCAGGAGTGACCGTGATATCAGCATGAGTTTGAGGATTGTGATCATACCGCATCTCCAGTCAGAAGCAAAAATATATGGATGCTTTTACTATATACATTTTCTGAGTCAAGGAATTCAGTCTATGAAAATGAGACAGCACGTTCAAGGTAATTCCTTTTTCAGTTAAATATCTCTGGAAACTCCCACATAATACAAGGAGATATGTTATCCAGGTCATTTAACACCTATGAAGGTAGCAACTGAGATTAACCACGATGTCTCCTTCTTATCTACTAGATAAATATATTACTTTCAAATTATAGCATTCTACACATTACTCTGATATGCTCACAAGCATCTCATGATGTAAAATCAAAATGCATTTTTTGCAGCTTTTAAAAGCCTAACATTACAGACTGAGTTGATTGCTTAATAGTCAAGAGCACTGACTATTGTTTGAGAGGACCCAGGTTTGAGTCACAGCACCAATGTGGCAGCTCAAAGAATGTCATTTCAAACAACATCTTGGTTTAAACTTCATATTTACATAATGGTCTCTTCTTGTTTCCTTCAATAGACTTTGACAGTAGGGCACATTACTGCTGAAGGATTTTATGAATCTTAGTACAAGCCTCTTTGGAATGACAA
Organism: Myodes glareolus; assembly: GCF_982192425.1. NCBI lineage: Eukaryota > Metazoa > Chordata > Mammalia > Rodentia > Cricetidae > Myodes > Myodes glareolus. Next base: position 55,945,887 of record NC_142037.1, on the reverse strand, counting down.
CTTTTAGAATTTTTGTGAATGCAAAACATGTTACCACCTAGATATGTATTCTAAGACTTTTATTACAGTTTTTGTAGACTTTGTCTGCCATGGTGACTGAGCCTGATAAACCCTCTGTTTGGAAGTTGTTTACAAACAGAGATTCTTTAAATCAACAATCTGGCGTGAGGGATTCTAGGCTATATGAAAATGCTAGATGTACAATAAGCTTATTGGATTTTGGAGGGACCATATTCATCATTTTGTAATTATCCTTGATGATTATTCAACCACATATGCCAAGACAATGACAAAAGTTCAAATATACTGGAACACAGAACAAGAGAAACCCTAATTCAGCGTCAGCATGCTACAGAAGTGACTGAACTACTATGGATCATGAACATCCATAATATTTAAAGATACTTGAATCAATAATAACATAAATTGATGATGCAGGGCCCTTGGCAGTACCTGAGGGATAGATGGCTTTATAGGCCATTAGGATTTCAAAACAATGTTCTGGTATCTTCTGTAAGAAATTTTTTCTTATTTTTGCGATGCGGGTCTGTTATGCCTTTTTTAAGTACTGAGTGGTCTATCATGAGCTGAGTGTGCACAAAGAAGTTGGACACAACATTCACATATAATTTAGTTAGGCATGAGCTATTCTGTCACTACAAATAAGTTTATGGCACTGAGGAGTAAATATTCACCATTACTCTTTCTACTATACTACATTCTCCATTTTATCACATGCTTATAGCTCAAAGGTAAGTCTTCTATAATTATGTGACAGAGAAGAAAGATAAAGCACAATTTTTATTTATTTTAAAACACACACATGTGTATATATATATGTATATATGTATATATATAATCATATAAATATTAAATTCCACGGTCCCTCAGTCATTTCTCTAGACCATGCTTGAATGACAATGATGAAAACCAATTTTCCTAAAATACAAATATTCAAGCAACACATTTCCTTTTTTTCTAGGATAATTTCTCACTTTTACAAGATAAATTTTCCAGAAATGGGTTTTCCTAGTTATATGTGGATCATCAGGAAATTTGAAAGAATATAACTACAAATTCAGTGAGGAGTTTGTTGGGGAGGTATGTTAGTAGACTCACTCTATGAGCAATTTGGTGAACACAATTATTGAAGACCTTTGCAAAAAAAAATTATTAACATTTAGGTGAATCTGGTGACCTATATCCAGAGTATAAAAGGGTTTCACAATGGCTAATGAATAAAGTAACCATGATATCAAAATGGTGGTTATCTACAGGCTTAGCAACCTGGGCTTCTCTTCTCTACTGTTGATATAACTTAATGTTGGAGAAGCCAATACTGAAATAAACTATAGCATAATTTCACAGGAAGACATTTTTAGAATCTTTAAAGAAGATGTGATATTTTAATCTCACTAGAATAAGCACTTTCTCTTCATGCGAAACTTTTCCCTGGATGAAATGATTATTGTAAATCTCTCAGTTATAGATTTACAAAATACTTTCTCTCTCATCAAGATATTATGTATCTGCTTCTGATCATAGAATTCCATTCTCAATTGAAGAAATGGGGAGTTGACCCAAACTGCAAGCATTTCATTGTCTTACTGACTCTTCACTTTACTAGAACATCTGATTACTTGAAGAATAAGGTCGTCTTTGGAAGACCTACAATGTAATCAGGCCTCAGTGTCTTGTCACTGTCCTGATTCAAAGTCTTCAAAGATTATCCTTTTTAAAGCAATAATAAAGGCTAGTCTGCTTAGCAGGTATCAGAAGAAGGCTGGACATTTTTTTGTTGTTGTTTATTTGTTTTTTATTTATATAAGCCTTTCAATGTGTTGAATTCAAAAATTTAAGCATGAGAGCAAAAGCCTAAATACTGAGCCATATTCTCAGAATCAGGGTAGACTACATGTTCATCTATTACTATGGCATAAAGAGACACTTATGGTGAGCAGTTTAAATAGATTAAAACTATTTTCAGAGATTTCTTTTGGAGAAAAAGACAGGACTTTGTTATATAAAATCATGAATTTTACATGAAAATATTTTAAAATACTACAATTGTGACCAGAGGCAGATTTCAAGTTGGGTACGTGTGCTGAGAGAAAAGTGACAGATATTTTTATGCTGAACTATTACGCAAAGGAATATGTAATGGAAGGGGTTGGATGGAAATGTCAATCTCACCCCTGGGGATGGGTCAGAGGGCTGCAGTGACATCTGTTGAGGAGGTATTAAAAAGGAATTAGAATGTTTATTACAGGGCAGCGAGTCTCCTAGGCTGTGGCTACTGGATTTCAATGATGCTATTGTTGTTTTTTTTTTGTTTTGTTTTTATTTTCATAATTATTTTCTTGAATAGATAAGCATAATAACTCAAAAATGAAGTACTTCTGGAAATGACCACTAATAAAAGAAGAAGTGAACTTGGCTACTGTTATTAACCTGCATATGAACAATCAGGTGTGTAAGCTTTAAACTTGGTTTGCCCTTGATGGCAACTTGGGACATAGTTAAGTTTAGTTAGATGTACACCCTTACAAAATAGCAAGGAAGGGTATGAATATGTGAGATTTTCTCATTAGTGTTAAAAGTTAGACTGGAGAAATGATAGTAAGTCTGTCTTCTCTTATTTTTACCGGTTCTGGGAATCAGCGTCTGCAGTGCCATAGGGAATTTTTTCCAAATTTGAGGTGTGATGGTTGCTTAACATTTTAATGGTGTGATTCATTTCTTCTGACTAAAATTCTATCATTATCTAGCTTTGGTTATAGCCAAGCTCTATTTCACTCCCATAATCCATCACCAACTATATTCTTCACATCTGTGCCCTTATCCCCACATTCAGCTGCAAATTCTGAGTCATTTGACATCAGTATTTTCTATATGATTCCACATGTACGCAGCTATTTTCCTGAATGAAACAGCTCTCTTACCCTTTCTCATTCAATGCTAAAGATCAAATCCACAACCTTGGGCATGCTAGGCAAAGTCGCCAACACCAATTCAGGTCTTTTACATGAAAACATGTAAATGGAAATAGGGTATAAACTCTGTCACATATTTCTCTTCTCTATTTTTTTCAGTAATTTTATTTTGAATTACTCTATTTAGTTTTTAAAGATAGAGTCATCAAGTGTCAAATAGTACAAACAATCACTGATCTGCTAGTTTTAAGTGCAATGCTTCTGTGATGTGGTTATAAATCGCTTTTTAATGTATAGATGGTTGAGAGAATTCAAGAAATTAGAGTAGCAGTTATGCAGTAGTTTAAGGATCCATTGTCATTTCACTTCCTTTCTACAATTTACTCTTATTTTGCTAATATATATTCTATGTATCAAATAGTTATTTGTTTATTTGTTATTTAGTTCATTGACTAAATAAGATATCATGTTCTCTCTTAAAATTTTAAGTATTTGTTAATTTCCTAATATTCTTACTATTTTTATGCTATTGTATTGCAGAAAAAGAATATCTTTGCAAAATTCCACTTCTGTAAGTGCAACATTTTGTTGGCTGATCCAAAAGAATGACACTTATTTCATATGTACTTGAGGAGAGTGTGAATTTGCTATAGGTAACTCAACCAGGGTAGTCCTTTTGATTTTTCTGTCTAGTTAATTATCAATTATTAAAAGTTGCTAATTATTCCAATGTTTGTTGTTGAATTTTCTAATAATATAATTTTATTTTGATTTATAATAAGAGGTATAATCTTGTCTTAGGTGCACAGGTATGCAAAGGTAGTGGCTACTTGATTTTCATCACTTTAATGCACTGTTGTGTACTTGTAGGTCTTTTTATCAAAGACTATTTTGGTGGATGTTAGTAAATTGACTCAGTGAATGCTATTTTGTATATTTTATTTTTAATGTGTTAATTTTGTGTCTTCTCTGAATCAAATATATTCAGATTTTATTGATCAGATGTTGAGTCCATATCACTAGAAGTTGCTTATGTAATATGTGATAACAAGTTGCAACCTAATACAGTCTTCATCTGGCAGTCAAAATATGCTGAAATGGAAAAAAATAGTCATAAGTAATCTAATAATTTGACCAATTATCTTTAAATAATGATGGGAGAAATAGCATTTGTATCAGGAAAGTAGATAAAACTAAGAAGAATTCAGTGTTATATAGATCTTTTATGTTTGCTCAAAAAAATGGAAATCATGGCAAAACTTGGCAGAATACCTCACTCTTGCAACCTCATTCAGGCCCAGTCCTTGCTGCTTCAGTTTCTGTGAGCCCATATGTGCCCTGCTTAGTTGATTAGGTGGGTCATGTTCTCTGGGTGTCCTCCATCCCCTATCACTCCTACAATTTTTACTCTTCCTCTTCCATAGTTATACCTCGATCTCCAAGGGGAGGGAACCTATTGAGACTTAATTTATACTCTGCTGCTTCCTATAATATCTAGCTGTGAATTTTTGTTCTCACTCTCATTTGCTGCTGGAGGAATCCTATAATGAAGACTGGTCAAGGTACCAATTTATATGTATAATGGAGTATTGTTAGTAATTTGTGATGGTTTGACAGAAAGTTGCCCCCAAATGAAGTGGTAATATGAGGAGGTATGGCTTTGCACGAATGGGTATGACCTTGTTGTAGGAAGTGTGCCACTGTTGAGGTAGGCTTTGAGGCCTCATAAGCTCAAGCTACAGCCCGTGACTCGGTTCATTTTCTGTTGCAGTTGGATCATGATTTGGAAATTTTAGCACCATGAATGCCTGCATGCCAGCATACTCCCAGCCACCACACTCCCTGTATGGATGACAAAGGACTAAACTTCTGAAATTGTAATCCATTACCTCAATTAAATGTTTGTCATTGTCATGATGTCTAACTACAACAATAGAAACTGTAACTTATACAGAATCATTTTATTAATTTTTTGGCTTGTGCTGTTTGGTTGCTTGATGATTATAAATTTACATATGAATATTTATTTGTTTGTCACCTTACCAAGAAATTGAAAATGGTTATCTCTTCCAGTAAATAACTGGGACATAAAACAGACTTCCCCCCATCCACCTTCAAAAAAAAAAAAAAAAAGGTCTCCAAGAGACAGCAACCAAACATGACAAAATGATATACAATAAGACAGAGCAAAGGCCATAACAACTAGGCCAGAGAAGGTGACCTGTAGTAGGAGAAGATTCTCAAGAGCAGGGAAAAGAGAGAGTGACAAACTTGATCCCACAGTTAGAAGTTCCACATATATACCAAGCTAATAGTCACAATATATTCTCAGAGGACCTGTTACTGAATGCCCAGTGCTTGCTGTTTCAGTCTATGTTAGCCCAAAAGTACTGGCTTAGTTGATTCAGAGGAACATTTTCTCCTGATTTTCACTTTCCTCTCTGACTTCTACAACCTTTCTGCCCCAGTTCTTGAAGGATTTCCTGAGTTCTGAGGTGAGGTACTCAATGAAGAGTTCCAATTAAGAGTCTGCACAATGTCTGACTGTGAGTCTCTTCATCTGTTTTCATCTGCTGCTGGGAAAAGCCTCTCTGGTGACAACCAGAGAAGGTACCGATCTATGAATATGTCAGAATATTGTTATGAATTATTTGATTTACTTTTGCCTGTTGTGTTTGGTTCTAAGCTAGATCACTGGACTATTCAGTGTCTGGTTCCTGGTCATTCAAGGAGTTTTGGTTATGAGTTCCCTCTCAAAGAGAGGGTATAAAGTTTAGTCAGACATTGATTGCCCAAAGCAACTGGTTGCTGCCCAGAACCAGGATATTAACGTGGTTTCCAGCAACAGCATGGATCGTGGACATTCTGAAAGGAGACATAACCAGAAAATACATTATTCATCATTAGATATCTTATTGCTGCTCAGAGTCTGGGTGAACTTGCAGGTGGACAATATATCTAGAGGCAAGATTTGAGAGAGTGCCAGGACACTATATACCACTTTGCCCTTGGTACTGGACATCCTGGCTGTACCCAAGTTACTGAAATAGCCTGTAGCCAGGACCACAACCCCACAGCAGTGTGAACAGCCCTAATGGAAGCAGCAGTGGCCACTCTAACCCAGAGGCACAGCGTATAGTGGCACCATTCTGGCTGAGGGTTATGGGGCGAGGAAGACCAGGTGGCGGCCTGAGACTCCAGCATGCTTCAGAACCAGCTCAAACTGTGTGGGGCAAGCAGTCACGGCTGTATACACCCTAGCAATGCCTCAGCTTAGATTCTTAAGAAGCCCTTAGCTTTAAGAAGTGCTTCTGGTCAGAAAATAATTACAGATATGCCATTAAAAGAAATCCAGATAAGAAAGAACATTAAATGTGTCACAGTGTTGCATAAATCTACACAGGCTTGAGAAAGAAAAGAAAAAGAAAATAGAGAGTTGGAAAAGATGTAAATCATTTTTAAAAAAAAAAACAAAGTCTTTAAAGGAACAGAGTACAGACAGTCATAGATTAAAAGGAGTAAAAAAAATAAGCCACATAAAGGTAGAAAATTCACAGAAAGACTGGATTATTTATATTATTGTGTTTTCTTCGAATAGTTTGACTATGAAAGATCTAAGTAAACAACATATATACTTTGAAGGTATCTGGTTTTCAAAATTTGGGGGTAAGGATTTGTTACTTAGGAAAAGATGTTCTGCTTTTGTTTTCACAAAGGATGACAACCTGGAATACTTCCAGACTGATGTTGTTTGATGGACCCTGTAAAAGGTTACCTTAAACCCCTCAAAAATTGCTTTGCACAAAGAAGCAGGAAGCAGTTTGGAGAGAACTATGCCCATATTCCCAAATATTGTTTATAAATGTTTCTTTACATTTAAAGAGGGAAATACTTTAGAAATTTACATTGTAATGGATCTTTGTTTATTGAAAAACTTTAAGGTCAGTTTTCTTATATGTATATTTCTGCTCTTGATTAAGGTATTGTGTTTGTGCAGCTCATTTAAAAATGTAATGTATAACTAAGAAATATAGGATAATAGATAATCATCCATACTAACCAAGCTTGTAGTCATGTTAGTTAGATTTTCTAGATGTACAGAGATATATTTCAGAGAGGTACGCATTCTTTAAACCTTTCAAAGACAATACAGTATGTATTTAAAATGTTTAAGTATTTAGGACTTTTTGTGATAACGCTATACATCTGCTCCAGGCAGCACCAATCTACTTCAAGAGCAAGATAGGCATCAATGGGTTTCCTTATGGATTTGGTTAGCCACTTGGGCAAGAAACTGCTCTTGTCTGGACTGCTTGATAGTATGCTGTGTGTACTGGACATTCTGGACCCACAGAGAGATGACTGTTGAACTTGCCTAAAGGTGAGATGTGTATTTACTATTCCTGCTTCCTGAAAGAGTCTACCAAACATTTTGCAGGACACCGAAAAAAGTGACTGACAAACTGTCAATATAGGTAGAACTGTCTTTGAAATTTCCTGCTTCATAGAAAAGTCTGCTAGATACTATGGACCTGTAGGCTGAAGATAGATGTCCCAATGGTACAGAAGAACTTTGTGTGACTGTTCAGGCAGTGAGATGTCTCTGTCATTTCTAGAGTTTTGGAAATTGTTTACAATGCACTTCCTATTTTCTTAGGTAATATTATATCCTTCTGGAGTCTTTGATGGAGTTGAAGATTAGTTATGACAAAAAATAAAGTAGATATAAATATAGTAACTGCAATTCTTGCTTGATATCTGTTTGTATACGTACTTTTACTATTTTAAAGTTAAAACATTCATTTTTTTTATTTAAACAGAAAAGGAGAGGTGATGTGGCATTCCCCCTCTGTATGATGTGATTAGAATTAATGAATAAAGAAATCTGGCTTGAGCCTATAACAAGCAGAATTTAGTTAGGTGGAGAAAAATAAACTGAATACAGAGAGAGAAGCCATGGAGCCACCACCGGAGAAAGATGAGCTGAAACTTTACTGGTATGCCAAGACCTTGTGGTGATGCACAGATTAATGGAGATAGGTTAAATTAAGATGTAAAATTTAGCAAATAAGAAGCTAGAGCTAATGTGCCAAGCAATGATTTAAATAATATATCTTCTGTGTGATAATTTCCAGAGTCTGTATGGCTGGGAAATGAACAAGTGGTCTCCTTACAACAACTGGCAAATATTTCTGCTGTTTGCAAGCTAATTTATTTCAGCAACCCAAAACTAATTCAGGGATCAGATAGAATCTGATGCAGCTGTCCTCATAACTGGATAGGATTAAACAAATTATTTATTACCACACAAGCCTCTCTGCCATTCTTTCAGCTGACATATGGATGTCTTCCAGTTCTCTTAATTTTCAATGCAGTTGGGACACAATCACTGAAGGTGACATGTGGCATGTGTCACAATTACACTCTTGGGACCAAGCAGATGTTTCTAGAGAAATCATACATGTACAGACACCTAGAGGCAGTTCTCTATATAAATGTTTTTGAATTGTTAGATCAAGAGATAATTTCCTATATAAATGTTTTCAAATTGTTATATCATATACATACAGGTACCTAGATACAATTCTCAATATAAATGTTTTTTAATTGTTAGATCATATATATATATATATATACCTAAAGACAATTCTCTATGTAAACATAAATTGAAGCTTATATAAATAAAAAAAACTGTCAGAAATCCACTGGTCTCAGTCAGAAGTCAAATCAGTTTTCTCTAGGTATTTTCTGTGTTCATTTCGCACAATTAATTAAAGCTAGAGATGTTTTTACTTCTCAAAAGACTTTAAACAAGGGAATAGTGATAACCATTTAAAATCATGAGATGACTTTATTAATTTGCCCAAATAGTATATTCTGCATAGGAAATCACAGTAATTATACCATAGTCGTATAGTTGATTGTGTCTCTATTTGTATTTGGATATTCCGTTTTGAGACCTAAAGAAAATTTAGCTTACCAAACTTAGGAAACTTTGAAATTGATATTCACATAAATCCTACAGGATACAGAAACAAAATTTTATTAAACACCTTGTTGAAAATCATTTATTTGTATTGATTTTTTCCCCTGAATTTTCTTTAGTCTTCAGTGATCAGATTATTTCCAAATGTTTCTCCTATATAAATTTACCAGAAAGACACTCATAAAATCAGGCATCATTTTAGGACATTTTTAAATTTTTATAAGAGTATTATACTCATTTTGGATTTTATACTTATGTATTTTAAAAATTATAGAAATGTATTAAACCAATTAATGATTTAAGGGACAATACATTACTTGGATTAGTGTAATGACAATAAAAACAACAGATTTACTTGGTAATCACCTGATGGTTTGGGAACTGTAAATAAGAAAACAAGAAATGTGTTCTAGAAAATAGAAAGTGTCTGGAAAGGTTTTGCGATAGATAGATAGATAGATAGATAGATAGATAGATAGATAGATAGATATAAAATCCCTGTTTAAATCTTAAGATAAAGATTTAGTGTATTAGCAACATTCCCTGTGGCATTCCTGAAATATCCATGTAAATAATACATAAAGTATATGATATATATACTATATTATATACTAGATATATTATCTGTAATTAATATATATTTCAATTATATTATGTATTTATATATCAATAGTGGTATTGTGGATTCAAATTTCTTTACCAATATTGGAAGTCAAAAATGTATTTTTAACATCAATATGAGAATCAATTTATTTTAAGGGGAAGAAATTCTTCAAAATATAAATGTGTTTTTAGTTCCACCATTGATTATGGACAGGAACTGAACCCATTTAGTTTCTAAAAATAATAAGCTAGTAAACGTGCAGAATTCTGTACAGTGCAAATGACCACATAGTTGGGACACTTTAAGGGCCTCTAGAAAAGCGGGTTGCTCTTGCAGAGTCTCTCACTGGGAACATTTGAACCACAAAGCATAATGCAAGGTCTGACCATTTTCCAGGTCAGGTGTATTAGTTAGTCTTTATGTACACTTACACATAAAGTGGTAGATAAAAGTCTTGTGAAATCTTCAGGCCTGCCCTGCTGAAAAACCTGGAGTTTTCCCACTGAGTTTTCAAAGAAAACTGTTACTGACAGCGACTTTCAAGTTTAGCAGTATATTCCTCTCGCCTGTCTACTGCAAATAAACACTCTTAGAGATAGGATTTTCCTTAAAGAGACAAATGTAAATTTTCAGTAAAATGTCTGGAGAAACAGAACCTTAGCAAGGCCTTCACTCTAGTAAATAATCTATCAGTTTGCTAGGCATCAAAGACATTAAATAATTGAAAATGACTGTCAAACTATGGCAAAGATACTTATAAGATTACTCCCCATCATATTCACAGTTATTATATGATTGAATTTTGTAATACCCCATAAGTGACTGCCAAGAGCTAAATCCAAGTTGTACCCATTAATTATGAGATAATCTAACCATGCACTATATATTTATCATCTTATTTACCATATTTTGCCCTTTGGCTCATTCCCAAAAAGACCCTCATTGTGCGTGGATCTTACTACCGTGTGCTTATTTCTGCTCGTGACTTGCACACAGAAAAGAGATATAGTCAAACACTCCAATCCAGCATCTACACAGAATATGCATTCACTTGGGAGAATAATTCCTGTCTGCTCAGTTCTTTCCACTCTGCTGGTTGTTTAATCAGAGGGTATGAGGTGAAACGGAATGACAACCAGATCTAGGAAGGTTGCTTTTCCCTGGTATTTCATGTTCCTTCTGTAGCATTTTCAGGCTCTCGTGAAAGTTCTGTATTTCTCTCTGGCTTATGAAATCAGCACACTAGAGCAAAAGATCTTGGAAACAAAAGACTGGCAGGGCTATATCACCTATCCATAAGTACACTGCCCATCTCTCATTTAGTAATCTTGAAAAAAATCTCAAGAATGTATGTATAGTTCCTGAGGGGGCAAAACTCTCAATTTGGTAATTTTATGAATGGATATCTATATATTTCAAAATAAACTGCTAGTGACTTAATTTGTGATATATTAATTCATTTCTTGGTAATTTTAAAATAGACAAATATTATATATTTAATGCTAAAAATAGTATTTTAATGTCTCCTGATTATGGAAGCCACTAGTTGTGATATCACCTTTCTTGGAGTCACCGCACATCATTCCTGCCCCATCATGATGCAGTGTATCCTTTTAATGCTGAAACAAAAAGAAAAAAAGTTTTCCTTGCAAGATTGTTTAATATTAGCAAAAGTAAATTCACTCATGTATACACTAAGGTTGAACAGATAATATCAAAGCAAATGTACACATCATACTATGAGAAAAAGTCACATTTTATTAGCAAATTATCATACTACGTTTATACCTGTCAGAGATACAGAAACAAACACACGGAGAGTGAAAACATTTAAAAATAATGTTCAAAATTCTTTAGTTACATCGCATGTGTTAAATTTTTTTTCTACTGTATCTTTTATCTTTTTTTTGTAATTTTATTAAATTATAAAAAGTTTCCATTTACGCCCCTCCTCCCAATGCCCTCCCACTCCCCCCTCCCTATCCTCCTCCCTCTTTGTCCCCAAGGGAAGTCAGGGTCTCCTGCCCTGTGGGAAGTCCAAGTTCCTCCCCCCTCACTCCAGGTCCAGGAAGGTGAGCATCCAAACAGACTGGATCCCAAAAATCCAGTATATGCAGAGGAAACCAGTCCCAGTGTCATTGTCAATGGCTTCTCGGAAAGACTGCAGGCCAGCCACATTCAGAAAATCCAGCCACATTCAGAGAATCTGGTTGGATCACATGCTCGTTCAGTCACGGTCCATCTGGTCTTGGTAAACTCTCATTAGATCCGACCCCTTGTATCAGTGGGTGATAGTATCCCTCGCAGTCCTTCGTCATTTTCTTCCTCCTTTTGCTCCTCGTTTGGATCTTGGGGGGCTCAGTTCGGTGCTCCAACGCGGGCCTCCATCTGTATCGTCATCCAACGCCAGATGAGGGATCTATGGTGATAAGCAAAATATTTATCAGTATGGTCACGGGCCAAGGCCGGTTCAGGCACCCCCTCCTCTGTCCAGAGAACAATCTGGGGATCTCTCCTTGGACCTGGGATCCCATATATAATCAAGTTTCCTGTAAACTCTAATATGACTCCCTTAGTTGAAATATATTCTTCCCTGATCCCACATTCATCCTTCCTCCCTTCCCCCCATCCCGGTCAACCGAGCTTTCTCCATTCCTCCCCTACTCCCTTCTCTCTAACCCTCTCCCCTTCCATCAACCCTCCCACCCCCCCCCATGCACCCAAGGTTACCTGGGACTCTTGACTATTTCCTACCTCCTGGCGGATAGGTAAATAATCTTCATCAGGTTCGTCTTCTTATTTAGCTTCTCTAGGATCACGAATAATAGGCTCAAAGACCTTTAATTATGGTTAGAATCCACTTATGAGTGAATACATACCGAGTTCCTCTTTTTGGGTCTGGCTTACCTCACTCAGTAAAGCGTTTTCTATGTCCATCCATTTGCATGCAAAATTCAAGATGTCATTATTTTTTACCGCTGAGTAAAACTCTAATGTGTACATGTTCCACACCTTTTTTAACCATTCTTCTATTGAGGGGCACCTAGGCTGTTTCCAGGTTCTGGCTATTACAAATAGTGCTGCTATGAACATAGTTGAACAAACGCTTTTGTAGTATGATTGGGCATCTCTAGGGTATATTCCCAAGAGAGGAATTGCTGGGTCCTGAGGGAGGTTGACTCCCAGTTTCCTGAGAAACTGCCACACTGATTTCCAAAAAATCATCCATTATGATCAAGTAGGCTTCATCCCAGAGATGCAGGGATGGTTCAACATACGCAAATCTATCAATGTAATCCATCATATAAATAAACGGAAAGAAAAAAATCATATGATCATTTCATTGGATGCTGAAAAAGAGTTTGACAAAATTCAACACCCTTTTATGATAAAGGTGTTGGAGAGACTGGGGATACAAGGATCATACCTAAATATAATAAAAGCAATATACAGTAAGCCGACAGCTAATATCAAATTGAATGGAGAGAAACTCAAAGCCTTTCCACTAAAATCAGGAACACGACAAGGCTGTCCACTCTCTCCATACCTCTTCAATATAGTGCTTGAAGTTCTAGCAATAGCAATAAGACAACATAAGGGGATCAAGGGGATTCGAATTGGAAAGGATGAAGTGAAACTTTCGTTATTTGCTGACGATATGATAGTATACATAAGTGACCCCAAAAACTCTACCAAAGAACTCCTACAGCTGATAAACACCTTTAGTAACGTGGCAGGATACAAGATCAACTCCAAAAAATCAGTGGCACTCCTATACACAAAGGATAAAGAAACGGAGAGGGAAATCAGAGAAACATCACCTTTCACGATAGCCACAAACACCATAAAATATCTTGGGGTTACTCTAACCAAGGATGTGAAAGACCTATTTGACAAGAACTTTAAGCCTTTGAAAAGAGAAATTGAGGAGGATACCAGAAAATGGAAAGACCTCCCCTGCTCTTGGATTGGGAGAATCAACATAGTAAAAATGGCAATTCTACCAAAAGCAATCTACAGATTCAATGCAATCCCCATCAAAATCCCATCAAACTTCTTCACAGACCTTGAGAGAACAATAATCAAGTTTATATGGAAAAGCATGTGTTAAATTTAACAATTGAGATGTTTTACATCTCTAGCATTTTAATAAAAGACGCAGACTGTCTCTTTTCTATAGAGTAAAATCATTTTACGTCCAGGAGTCCCCAAGGTCATGTAGATAACATCATGAAACAATGTAAATAAGTAGCTACTTGTTATGTTTTCTACCCCAGTGACCCATTACCAGTCATATAATAAAATACACCTGATGAAAAATTCATCTTTCCTCTGCAATGGCATAGCAGTGGCTAAGCAGAAAGCTTATATCACATGTAATTTGAAAGTTAAGCAGCACTCTCACGGTGGAAAAAAAAGTGCATCTCAGGTATTCATTCCAGTTTCTGTTCTGAATGATTTCTATTACTTTGTAAACGTGCCTTTAAAAGCAAGTGTGCTGCAGAAAAGCACCGAGACTCAAAATCAAACAATGAGCATCACTGAGTTTGTGTTTAACATAAAATAGCTCATCTAAACTATAGGGTTTTGGTGCCTAGAGGCAAGGTCACACCTACTGTCAGACACTTAATGGGAGAAGATCGCCACTATCAGCTTGCATGCTGTGACTGTTTCTGTCAGAATATCATTGGACCCCAACATTCCTGCTGATAGCCTTGTCTGGAAGACAACCTCTGGTTATTATGGTATGTTGTATTCAGAGCAGATAACAGTGTGTGTTCATTTGATGTTTTCTGCTATAGGGGGTGCATTAGATGAAAATGCTCATATGCTGACTCCTAATCAAAGCTCACAAACACTCCCATAAGGCTTGCTGTCTGGTGCAATGTACAGATTTTAGAATACCTAAGGGTGTTTAAAGAACCATGGCAACATGAGAACATATTTATTCTGGGCCCATTTCTTCTCGTGTATTATTCTATGATAACTTTAAAGTCATATATATATATATATATATATATATATATATGTGTGTGTGTGTGTGTGATATCCATTTGTTTTTATAAATAAATTACTGAATATTCTGCCTTTTTCACATTCCTGAGTTTGAACACTTCAATAAATATAATCCAGAGATGCTTAACCATACATTTAACAATTCTTAAATGCAAGAAAGTTTAAATTAATTAAAAAGAAGTTTATTTTAACTCACACCAATAGTATATTTACATTTATTTTTATGAAATGCTACTATGTAAGACAAAAATCTAAGGAATTAATAGTTTTTTATACAAATGTCAATGAAAACTAGGTGAGAGATCGGAGGGGTGAGTTTGCTTCGGGCCCGTGGCAGGGTCCCGGTGAGGAGGAGCTTGGGCGTTCCCCGACCCCATAGATGCCAGGTTGCCCTGCAGTGCTGGCTACCCCCACCCGCCTGCCATCCCAGCTCCCATCCAGGTACAAATTCCTATATTTCTCCCTTCCCCCTGGGGCCATAAAATTTCCCCAGCTCAGCTGCCTTGCAATCTGAGCCTGCATTGTAAGCGCATCCCGGAAAGAGGGAGTGCCTGTGCTTCAATAGCCTGCCTGAGGAAAGGTGGGCATTCTGTCAGTGAAGTCCCTGCCCAAGAAGGGAACCTGACCCGGTAACAGAAGTTCCAATAGAGAACATTTAAAGTAAGAGATGGGCAGACGCCAAGGCAAGACCTCATCCAATAATCTGAAAAACAACATGAAAACACCAGATCCCAAGGACCCTACAATAGAAGGACTTGAACACCTTAACCCAGAAGAAGTGGAAAAAAGTGCCATTATGAAAGTAATAGAGTCCCTTAAACAGGATATGAATAACTCCCTTAAAGAATTGGATGAGAAATATAACAAAAAGTTTGAAGAAATGAGTATAGAAATGGATGAGAAATATAACAAAAAGTTTGAAGAAATAAGTAAATCCGTGAATGAGACCCTGAGAAACCAAGAAAAAACAATCAAACAAGTAAAGGAAACAGTGCAAGAAATGAAAACTGAAATGGAGGCAATGAAGAAAACACAAACCAAGGGCCGGCTGGATATGGAAAACCTAGGTAAACAAACGGAGACTACAGAATCAAGTATAACCAATAGAATACAAGAGATAGAAGAACGAATCTCAGATTCTGAAGATACCATAGAGAAAATAAATGCTCTGGTCAAAGAAAACGGCAAATCCAACAAATTCTCTTCACAAAACATTCAGGAAATCTGGGACACAATAAAAAAACCAAATGTAAGAATAATAGGGATTAAAGAAGGAGAAGAACTACAGATCAAAGGCCCAGAAAATATATTCAACAAAATTATAGAAGAAAATTTTCCCATCCTAAAGAACGATATTCCTATGAAGGTTCAAGAAGCATACAGAACACCGAATAGACTGGATCAGAAAAAAACATCCCCTTGCCATATAATAATCAAAACACAAAACATACAGATTAAAGAAAAAATTTTAAGAGCTGCAAAGGAAAAAGGTCAAGTAACTTATAAAGGTAAACCTATCAGGCTTACACCGGACTTCTCTATGGAAACCATGAAAGCCAGAAGATCCTCGATAGAGGTACTGCAGAAACTAAGAGACCATGGATGCAAACCCAGACTACTATACCCAGCCAAGCTATCGTTCACTATCAACGGAGAAAACAAAATATTCCAGGATAAAAACAAATTTAAACAATACGTAGCTACTAATCCAGCCTTACAGAGAATATTAGAAGGAAAATCACTACCGAAGGAATCCAACATTCCCAACACGGCCTACAATAACTCGAACATCTAGCGACCATTCACAAGCACAAATTAAAGAAGAAAAACACATATACTCTACTACCTAACAAAAAAAAAAAAATGACCGGAGTCAACAACCACTGGTCATTAATATCACTTAATATCAATGGACTCAATTCACCTATAAAGAGGCACAGACTTAGAGATTGGATACGAAAACAGGATCCAACATTCTGCTGTTTACAAGAAACACACCTCAACCACAAAGACAGACACCTACTCAGAGTAAAGGGTTGGGAAAAGGTTTTCCAAGCAAATGGGACTAAGAAACAAGCAGGCGTGGCCATTCTAATATCTAACAAAATCGACTTCAAACTAAAATCAATCAGAAGAAATGGAGATGGACATTTCATACTCATAACTGGAACAATTCATCAGGAGGAAGTCTCAATCCTGAATATCTATGCTCCTAATATAAAGGCACCCACATATGTAAAAGAAACTCTTCTAGAACTCAAGGCGGTCATCAAACCACACACACTAATAGTAGGAGACTTCAACACTCCTCTCTCACCAATGGACAGGTCAATCAGACAGAAACCAAACAGAGAATTGAGAGACCTATTGGAGGTATTGAATCAAATGGACTTAACAGACATCTATAGAACACTCCACCCAAATAGGAAAGAATATACCTTTTTCTCTGCAGCTCATGGAACCTTCTCGAAAATTGACCACATACTCGGTAACAAAGTAAACTTCCACAGATACAAAAAAATATTAGTAACTACCTGTGTCTTGTCAGATCACCATGGACTAAAATTAGAATTCAACAACAATGCTCCCCCCAGGAAGCCAACAAACTCATGGAAACTGAACAGTCAACTACTAAATCACCCCTGGGTCAAGGAAGAAATAAAGAAAGAAATTAAACTCTTCCTTGAATTTAATGAAAACAAAGACACAACATACTCAAACCTATGGGACACTATGAAAGCAGTGCTAAGAGGAAAGTTCATAGCACTAAGTGCCCAATTAAAGAAAGCGGAGAAAGCACACATTGGAGAATTAACAGCACAATTGAAAGATCTAGAAAAAAAAGAAGCTGATTCACCCAGGAGGTCTAGAAGACTGGAAATAATCAAACTGAGGGCTGAAATCAACAAAATAGAAACAGAGAAAACAATCCAAAGAATCAATGAATCAAAAAGCTGGTTCTTGGAGAAAATCAACAAGATTGACAAACCCCTAGCCAAGTTAATCAAACGGCAGAGAGAGAACATGCAAATTAATAAGATCAGAAATGAAAAGGGGGACATAACCACAGACACAGAGGAAATTCAGAGAATCATTAGATCTTACTATGAAAGTTTATATGCCACAAAGTTGGAAAATGTAAAAGAAATGGACATTTTTTTAGATAAGTACCATATACCAAAGTTGAACCAAGAACAGGTGAACAACCTAAATAGACCTGTTAGTCGCGAAGAATTAGAAGCTGTTATCAAAAATCTCCCTACCAAAAAAAGCCCAGGACCAGATGGTTTCAATGCAGAATTCTACCAGAACTTCCAGGAAGAGCTAATACCTATACTCCTTAACGTATTCCACAATATAGAAACAGAAGAGTCATTGCCTAACTCCTTTTATGAAGCTACAGTTACCCTAATACCAAAACCACACAAAGACACAACCAAGAAAGAGAATTACAGGCCAATCTCACTCATGAACATCGACGCGAAAATTCTCAATAAAATACTGGCAAACCGAATCCAAGAGCACATTAGAAAAATTATCCATTATGATCAAGTCGGCTTCATTCCAGAGATGCAGGGCTGGTTCAACATACGCAAATCTATCAATGTAATCCATCATATAAATAAACTGAAAGAAAAAAAACATATGATCATCTCACTAGATGCTGAAAAAGCATTTGACAAAATTCAACACCCATTTATGATAAAGGTGTTGGAGAGACTGGGGATACAAGGATCATACCTAAATATAATAAAAGCAATATACAGCAAGCCGACAGCTAACATCAAACTGAATGGAGAGAAACTCAAAGCCTTTCCACTAAAATCAGGAACGCGACAAGGCTGTCCACTCTCTCCATACCTCTTCAATATAGTGCTTGAAGTTCTAGCAATAGCAATAAGACAACATAAGGAGATCAAGGGGATTCGAATTGGAAAGGATGAAGTTAAACTTTCGTTATTTGCTGACGATATGATAGTTTACATAAGTGACCCCAAAAACTCTACCAAAGAACTCCTACAGCTGATAAACACCTTTAGTAACGTGGCAGGATACAAGATCAACTCCAAAAAATCAGTGGCCCTCCTATACACAAAGGATAAAGAAGCAGAGAGGGAAATCAGAGAAGCATCACCTTTCATGATAGCCACAAATAGCATAAAATATCTTGGGGTTACTCTAACCAAGGAAGTGAAAGACCTATTTGACAAAAACTTTAAGTCTTTGAAGAAAGAATTTGAGGAGGATACCAGAAAATGGAAAGACCTCCCCTGCTCTTGGATTGGGAGAATCAACATAGTAAAAATGGCAATTCTACCAAAAGCAATCTATAGATTCAATGCAATCCCCATCAAAATCCCATCAAACTTCTTCACAGACCTTGAGAGAACAATAATCAAGTTTATATGACAAAACAAAAAACCCAGGATAGCCAAAACAATCTTATATAATAAAAGAACTTCTGGAGGCATTACCATCCCTGACTTCAAACTCTATTATAGAGCTACAGTATTGAAAACAGCTTGGTATTGGCATAAGAACAGAGAAGTCGACCTATGGAATCGAATAGAAGACCCAGATATTAACCCACAAACTTATGAACACCTAATTTTCGACAAGGGAGCTAAAGGTATACAATGGAAGAAGGACAGCATCTTTAACAAATTTTGCTGGCATAACTGGATGTCAACCTGTAAAAAAATGAAAGTAGATCCATATCTATCACCATGCACAAAAATCAAGTCCAAATGGATTAAAGACATCAACATTAATCCGTCCACTTTGAACCTGATAGAAGAGAAAGTGGGAAGTAGTCTACAAGATTTAGGCACAGGAGGCCTCTTCCTAAGCAGGACCCCAGCAGCACAGACAATAAGAGAAACAATGAATAAATGGGATCTACTGAAACTGGGAAGCTTCTGTAAAGCAAAGGACACTGTCAGTAGGACAAAAAGGCTGCCTTCTGACTGGGAGAAGATCTTCACCAACCCCTCATCAGACAAAGGTCTGATCTCCAAAATATACAAAGAACTCAAGAAACTAGGCACTAAAACTCTAATTAACCCAATTAAAAAATGGGGTACTGAACTTAACAGAGAATTCACAACAGATGAACTTCGAATGGCCAGAAGACACTTAAGGTCATGCTCAACCTCCTTAGCGATCAGGGAAATGCAAATCAAAACCACTTTGAGATACCATCTTACACCTGTCAGAATAGCTAAAGTCAAAAACACCAATGATATCCTATGCTGGAGAGGATGTGGGGTGAGGGGAACACTCATCCATTGTTGGTGGGAATGCAAACTCGTGCAGCCACTGTGGAAATCAGTGTGGCGGTTTCTCAGGAAACTGGGAGTCAACCTCCCTCAGGACCCAGCAATTCCACTCTTGGGAATATACCCTAAAGATTCCCGATCATACTACAAAAGCATTTGTTCTACTATGTTCATAGCAGCACTATTTGTAATAGCCAGAACCTGGAAACAGCCTAGGTGCCCCTCAATAGAAGAATGGTTAAAAAAGGTGTGGAACATATACACATTAGAGTTTTACTCAGCGGTAAAAAACAATGACATCTTGAATTTTGCATGCAAATGGATGGAAATAGAAAACGCTTTACTGAGTGAGGTAAGCCAGACCCAAAAAGAGGAACACGGTATGTATTCACTCATAAGTGGATTCTAACCATAATTAAAGGTCTTTGAGCCTATTATTCGTGATCCTAGAGAAGCTAAATAAGAAGATGAACCTGATGAAGATTATTTAGCTATCCACCAGGAGGTAGGAAATAGACAAGAGTCCCAGGTAACCTCGGGTGCATGGGGGGGAGGGAGGGTCGATGGAAGGGGAGAAGGTTAGAGAGAAGGGAGTAGGGGAAGAAAGGGGAAAGCTTGGTGGCCTGGGATGGGGGGGGAGGGAGGAAGGATGAACAAGGGATCAGGGAAGAATATATTTCAACTAAGGGACCCATTTTAGGGTTTACAGGAGACTTGAGTATATATGGGAGCCCAGGTCCAAGGAGAGATCCCCCAGATTGCTCTCTGGACAGAGGAGTGGGTGCCTGAATCGGCCGTGGCCCATGTCCATACTGATGTATATTTTGCTTATCACCATAGATCCTGCATCTGACGAAGGATGGCGATACAGTCGGAAACCCACATTGCAGCACGGGACTGAGCCCCCCGAAGTCCAAATGAGGAGCAGAAGGAGGAAGAACATGAAAAACGAAGTCAGTACTGCGAGGGATGCCATCACCCACTGATACAAGGGAACGGATCTGATGAGAGTTTACCAAGGCCAGTTGGACTGGGACTGAAAGAGGACGTGATCTAACCAGACTCTCCGAATTTGGCCGGATTCTCTGACTGTGGCTGACCCGAAGTCTTTCTGAAAAGCCATTGACTATGACACTGGGACCTGTTTCCTCTACATATAATGGATTTTGGGGATCCAGTCTGTTTGGACACTCACCTTCCTGGACCTGGAGGGAGGGGGAAGGAACTGGAACTTCCCACAGGGCAGGAAACCCTGACCGCCCTGGGGGACGAAGAGGGAGGAGGAGGGGGAGTAGGGGGAGTGGGAGGGTGTTGGGGGGGGGTGGAAATGGAAACTTTTATAATTTAATAAAATTTACTAAAAAAAAAAAAAAAAAAAAAAAAAAGAAAAAAAAAAAAAAAGAAACACACCTCAACCACAAGGACAGACACCTACTCAGAGTAAAGGGTTGGGAAAAGGTTTTCCAAGTAAATGGACCTAAGAAACAAGCGGGTGTGGCCATTCTAATATCTAACAAAATCGACTTCAAACTAAAATCAATCAGAAGAAATGGAGATGGACATTTCATACTCATAACTGGAACAATTCATCAGGAGGAAGTCTCAATGCTGAATATCTATGCTCCTAATATAAAGGCACCCACATATGTAAAAGAAACTCTTCTAGAACTCAAGGCAGTCATCAAACCACACACACTAATAGTAGGAGACTTCAACACTCCTCTCTCACCAATGGACAGGTCAATCAGACAGAAACCAAACAGAGAATTAAGAGATTTTTTTTTTAAATATTTATTTATTTATTATGTATACAGTATCTGTCTGCGTGTATGCCTGCAGGCCTGAAGAGGGCACAAGGCCTCACTACAGATGGTTGTGAGCCACCATGTGGTTGCTGGGAATTGAACTCAGGACCTTTGGAAGAGCAGGCAATGCTCTTAACCACTGAGCCATCTCTCCAGCCCGAGAATTAAGAGATTTATTGGAGGTATTGAGTCAAATGGACTTAACAGACATCTATAGAACACTCCACCCAAATAGGAAAGAATATACCTTTTCCTCTGCAGCTCATGGAACCTTCTCGAAAATTGACCACATACTCGGTAACAAAGCAAACTTCCACAGATACAAAAAAAATATTAGTAACCACCTGTGTCTTATCAGATCACCATGGACTAAAATTAGAATTCAACAACAATGCTTCCCCCAGGAAGCCAACAAACTCATGGAAATTGAACAGTCAACTGCTAAATCACCCCTGGGTCAAGGAAGAAAGAAAGAAAGAAATCAAACTCTCCCTTGAATTTAATGATAACAAAGACACAACATACTCAAACCTATGGGACACTATGAAAGCAGTGCTAAGAGAAAAATTCATAGCA
Source organism: Myodes glareolus (assembly GCF_982192425.1). Lineage (NCBI taxonomy): Eukaryota > Metazoa > Chordata > Mammalia > Rodentia > Cricetidae > Myodes > Myodes glareolus. The sequence continues at coordinate 55,923,688 of NC_142037.1, read as the reverse complement.
CTAAGTGCCCAATTAAAGAAAATGGAGAAAGCACACATTGGAGACTTAACAGCACACCTGAAAGCTCTAGAAAAAAAAGAAGCTGATTTACCCAGGAGGTCTAGAAGACTGGAAATAATCAAACTGAGGGCTAAAATCAACAAAATAGAAACACAAAAAACAATCCAAAGAATCAATGAATCAAAAAGCTGGTTCTTGGAGAAAATCAACAAGATTGACAAACCCCTATCCAAACTAATCAAACGGCAGAGAGAGAACATGCAAATTAATAAGATCAGAAATGAAAAGGGGGACATAACCACAGACACAGAGGAAATTCAGAGAATCATTAGATCTAACTATGAAAGTATATATGCCACAAAGTTGGAAAATGTAAAAGAAATGGACATTTTTTAAGATAAGTACCATATACCAAAGTTCAACCAAGAACAGGTGAACAATCTAAATAGACCTGTTAGTCGCAAAGAATTAGAAGCTGTTATCAAAAATCTCCCTACCAAAAAAAGCCCAGGACCAGATGGTTTCAATGCAGAATTCTACCAGAACTTCCAGGAAGAGCTAATACCTATACTCCTTAACGTATTCCACAATATAGAAACAGAAGAGTCATTGCCTAACTCCTTTTATGAAGCTACAGTTACCCTAATACCAAAACCACACAAAGACACAACCAAGAAAGGGAATTACAGGCCAATCTCACTCATGAACATCGACGCGAAAATTCTCAATAAAATAATGGCAAACCGGATCCAAGAACACATTGGAAAAATTATCCATTATGATCAAGTCGGCTTCATTCCAGAGATGCAGGGTTGGTTCAACATACGCAAATCTATCAATGTAATCAATCCACCATATAAATAAACTGAAAGAAAAAAAACCATATTCTCATCTCACTAGATGCTGAAAAATATTTGACAAAATTCAACACCCATTTATGATAAAGGTGTTGGAGAGACTGGGGATACAAGGATCATACCTAAATATAATAAAAGCAATATACAGTAAGCCAACAGCTAACATTGAACTGAATGGAGAGAAACTCAAAGCCTTTCCACTAAAATCAGGAACGCGACAAGGCTGTCCACTCTCTCCATACCTCTTCAATATAGTGCTTGAAGTTCTAGCAATAGCAATAAGACAACATAAGGAGATCAAGGGGATTCGAATTGGAAAGGATGAAGTTAAACTTTCGTTATTTGCTGACGATATGATAGTATACATAAGTGACCCCAAAAACTCTACCAAAGAACTCCTACAGCTGATAAACACCTTTAGTAACGTGGCAGGATACAAGATCAACTCCAAAAAATCAGTGGCCCTCCTATACACAAAGGATAAAGAAGCAGAGAGGGAAATCAGAGAAACATCACCTTTCATGATAGCCACAAATAGCATAAAATATCTTGGGGTTACTCTAACCAAGGAAGTGAAAGACCTATTTGACAAGAACTTTAAGTCTTTGAAGAAAGAAATTGAGGAGGATACCAGAAAATGGAAAGACCTCCCCTGCTCTTGGATTGGGAGAATCAACATAGTAAAAATGGCAATTCTACCAAAAGCAATCTATAGATTCAATGCAATCCCCATCAAAATCCCATCAAACTTCTCCACAGACCTTGAGAGAACAATAATCAAGTTTATATGGCAAAACAAAAAACCCAGGATAGCCAAAACAATCTTATACAATAAAAGAACTTCTGGAGGCATTACCATCCCTGACTTCAAACTCTATTACACAGCTACAGTATTGAAAACAGCTTGGTATTGGCATAAGAACAGAGAAGTCGACCTATGGAATCGAATAGGAGAACCAGATATTAACCCACAAACCTATGAACACCTAATTTTTGACAAGGGAGCTAAAGGTATACAATGGAAGAAGGAAAGCATCTTTAACAAATGGTGCTGGCATGACTGGATGTCAACCTGTAAAAGAATGAAAGTAGATCCATATCTATCACCATGCACAAAACTCAAGTTCAAATGGATTAAAGACATCAACATTAATCCGTCCACTTTGAACCTGATAGAAGAGAAAGTGGGAAGTAGTCTACAAGATATAGGCACAGGAGGCCTCTTCCTAAGTAGGACCCCAGTAACACAGACAATAAGAGAAACAATGAAAAAATGGGATCTACTGAAACTGAGAAGCTTCTGTAAAGCAAAGGACACTGTCAGTAAGACAAAAAGGCTGCCTTCTGACTGGGAGAAGATCTTCACCAACCCCTCATCAGACAAAGGTCTGATCTCCAAAATATACAAAGAACTCAAGAAACTAGACACTAAAACTCTAATTAACCCAATTAAAAAATGGGGTACTGAACTGAACAGAGAATTCACAACAGATGAACTTCGAATGGCCAGAAGACACTTAAGGTCATGCTCAACCTCCTTAGCGATCAGGGAAATGCAAATCAAAACCATTTTGAGACACCATCTTACACCTGTCAGAATAGCTAAAGTCAAAAACACCAACGATAGCCTGTGCTGGAGAGGATGTGGGGTGAGGGGAACACTCATCCATGGTTGGTGGGAATGCAAACTTATGCAACCACTGTGGAAATCAGTGTGGCGGTTTCTCAGGAAACTGGGAGTCAACCTCCCTCAGGACACAGCAATTCCACTCTTGGGAATATACCCTAGAGATTCCCTAACATACTACAAAAGCATTTGTTCAACTATGTTCATAGCAGCACTATTTGTAATAGCCAGAACCTGGAAACAGCCTAGGTGCCCCTCAATAGAAGAATGGTTAAAAAAGGTGTGGAACATATACACATTAGAGTTTTACTCAGTGGTAAAAAACAATGACATCTTGAATTTTGCATGCAAATGGATGGAAATAGAAAACGCTTTACTGAGTGAGGTAAGCCAGACCCAAAAAGAGGAACACGGTATGTATTCACTCATAAGTGGATTCTAACCATAGTTAAAGGTCTTTGAGCCTATTATTCGAGATCCTAGAGAAGCTAAATAAGAAGATGAACCTGATGAAGATTATTTAGCTATCTGCCAGGAGGTAGGAAATAGACAAGAGTCCCAGGTAACCTCGGGTGCATGGGGGGGGTGGGATGGTTGTTGGAAGGGGAGAGGGTTAGAGAGAAGGGAGTAGGGGAGGAATGGGGAGAGCTCGGTGGCCTGGGATGGGGGGGAGGGAGGAAGGATGAATATGGGATCAGGGAAGAATATATTTCAACTAAGGGAGTCATTTTAGGGTTTACAGGAGACTTGATTATATATGGGATCCCAGGTCCAAGGAGAGATCCCCAGATTGTTCTCTGCACAGAGGAGAGGGTGCCTGAACCGGCCTTGGCCCATAACCCTACTGATGAATATTTTGCTTATCACCATAGATCCTTCATCTGACGAGGGATGGCGATGCAGATGGAGACCCACATTGGAGCACCGGACTGAGCCCCCCAAGGTCCAGGTGAGGAGCAGAAGGACGAAGAAAATGAAAAAGGAAATAAGGACTGCGAGGGATGCTATCACCCACTGATACAAGGGAATGGATCTAATGAGAGTTTACCAAGGCCAGTTGGACTGGGACTGAACGAGGACGTGATCTAACTAGATTCTCGGAATTTGGCCGGATTCTCTGAATGTGACTGGCCCGAAGTCTTTCTGAAAAGCCATTAACTATGACACTGTTACTTGTTTCTTCTGCATATACTGCATTTTGGGGATCCAGTCTGTTTGGATACCTACCTTCCTGGACCTGGAGGGAGGGGGGAAGGAACTTGAACTTCCCACAGGGCAGGAAACCCTGACTGCCCTAAGGGACAAAGAGGGAGGAGGAGAGGGAGTGGGGGGAGTAGGAGGGTGTTGGGAAGAGGGGCGGAAATGGAAACTTTTATAATTTAATAAAATTACTTTCAAAAAAAAAACAAACAACAAAAAAAACTATTTCAATTATAAAAAAAGAAAACTAGGTGAGAGGTATCTGTTGTGTGCTTTATAGCACAAAGAATAGACATGTCAGTAATACGGCTCAAAACAACACTGTTTTTGTTATGTAGCTCACATGTGTTCAAATTATTAAAAAAAATCCAAATGTGTTAACATTCCTACAAGTTGGTAGGTTACAGTAAAATGTGTCTAAATCCTAAGGTAGACCTCTTCACCACAAGATTAGTCACTTCCGTGGCACAAATTATAAATATTCAGGTGTCACAACATACCAAAAAAGCTTACAATCTGTTACAGCCTTTTTTCTCATCTGTTCTCATTTTTTTTGAACATGTCAAAAAATCTCCAGCCTCAAAGTATAAAGTGTATTCATATCTCTGGATGCAATGTCATTTTTTCCATATGTTTAAATTGTTCTGTTATCTTTCAAGTTGGTATCTCAAATATTATTCTGTGGGCTTTGAGTTCATATTACACAAAATCCCAAATTACATTTTATCCACTAACACACAAAAAGATAAAATATCCTAAACACTTAATTCAGCTCTCTCTGAAATACTCATCATTTGCAAGAATGTATTTATTATGTCATCAATTAAATAAATTGTACTATTTATATTTATCTCAACACTCACAGTAATTACTACTAGAACTTATTAATACCCTGATACCTGACACCTTATTTTGTGAAAATTTTATAAATACCTGTGTGTGCATGCCCACAAACACACACACACACACATGTTGTAAGGAGAAAGCCTGCCTGTTCGTTCCAGCCACCCAGCAAGCTTACAGCCAAAATAACCACACAGAAACTGTATTAATTAATTTACTGCTTGGCCCATTAGCTCTAACTTCTTATTGGATAACTCTAACATCTTGATTTAACCTATTTCTTTTAATCTGTATATCACCACCTTGCAGTGGTCTACCGGAATTTGATATGTCTGACTCTCGTGACTCCATGGTGGCTCTCCCTCTGCCATTCTTCCCAGCATTCAATTCTGTCTTCTCTGCCTACCTTATTTCTGCCCTATCAGGTCCAAAGCAGTTTCATTATTCCATAACCAATGAAAGCAGCACATGAGTAGAAGAATCTCATATAACACACACACACACACACACACACACACACACACACACACACACAAACGCATTCTTAATATAAACTGAAAAATTACACACTAAGCACAGAATTCTTTATTCCCCTATCATGTTATGTTATCTTAAATTATGTTACATTATGTGAGGTAGGGTTGAGTTGGCTTGGGTTTTTCTAGCTGTGTTATCTATCTTATGCTATGCTATGTTATGTTATGTGTGTTTTCCTTTTCTACAATTTGAGAACTCTATATCGGGTTTGAGAATTGTGGCAGAAAACTGTAGTAGGAAACACTTGCTGGAGGTCAACAGAGTGGTAGTGGATAATTATTTGTTATCAGTCTTGCATCTAGATCATACCTGCTTGTCTTCCAGCTGTGATCTTTCTGTGTAAAGTCTTTACAACTTATTAGTCTGAGAATTTTGTGACTGTCTTTCATATCGATTGCCAGTGTATTTGCATCAGTGCTTTTGACAAAGTTAGTCTGACTCAGGTTTTGATAGCTTCAAGTAACTTTCATGAATTCTATGTCTTGTAATTGGGAAATATTACAAGTGGATTATAATCATAAAATAACAAATTTAATTCATCTTGAGATACTGACTGAGGCTTAATACCAATGTGAAATTTATATATTTAATACTTTTTTCTAACCTAGAGATAAATACTGCCAAATATAAATGATTTTCCAACATGATATTTATGAATGACATCAAGACTATGACACTTTTAGATGCCCTCTGAAAGAAGTATGTCATATTGACTAATGTAATTGAAACCATTACACAAGGTCAATTTGTTAACATTTATGAAGCATCACACACAGCAATGAGACTATATGAGCTGCATATCCTGTTTCTCATCTTCTGAGTTATCATAAAGGAAAGCCACCAATATTTTTTGGATTAAGATTTTATTTCACTTAATATTAAAACTTTTTAAATTTCTGTTCAAGAACTTATGTCTCATTTAATTGTTTTATTAGTCTTGGTTATAATGTAGCAGCTAAACCAAGGGAAGTGTGCACTCAGAAAAATTGGCCCCAATAACTAAAAATGGTTTTTTACGGCTCTGTAATATGCTTTGTGTTTCTGATCCACTACAGATAGACATTGGTGGGAGAAGAAGAAGAAATGTGAAACAGTATCATTTTTGGTACCTTTGAAACACTTCATATTGATATCAGTTATAGGAAAAAGTACGAGATTTTCAGAAGAATTTAAGAGATTTTGTTTTGGAAGACAGTGAAAGGGAATGATTAAGGGTGGATTTTGCATATGGCAATAATGGGTCTGACACTAAAGAAAACCTCTGCTCACATCCATGTTTAGCGTAGTACTTTCCACAAAGGTAAGGTTATGTAATCAGCCTAAGAAACTTTTAAGAGATGAATAGAGAGATGAACACATGGTCCATTGGTTCTTAGTTCTTGATGTTCTTGCAGAGGACCTGAGCTCACTTCCATGTACCAAAATGTCTTTTCACAACCAGATGGAGCTCCATTTGCAGGAAATTGAAAGTCTTCTTCTGGCCTCATCTGTAACCTGGCATGGTGTGGGATGTCCTTCTGTCTACGTGTTGCTTTTATTGGTTAATGAATAAAGAACTGGTTTGGCCTATGGCACGGAAGGAAGAAGGCAGAGTTAGAAAAAGCAATGGAGCTGCCCTTATAGATAAACATGCGGAAACTTTTCTGGTAGGCCACTACCTCGTGGTGATCCACACATAGAGATGAGATGAACATATATATCTATGTGTGTGTATCTGTATATACATGTACAAATGTACATATACATGTATGTATGTATGTGTATAACATATATGTTCTAATACCATCTATTCATTAAGAAACTGTAGCTTTTGTACTATTAATTGAATAGGACTAGAGACCATCATGTCAAACTAATCCAGATAAATAACAAAACACAAATACCATGTTTGGAAACAGGGAAGGGAACTATTTTCTTAGTGAAAAAGGACTAGTGAGAGGTAGAAGATTGAAAAGGAAATAATTCTAAGGTCAAAGAACATGACACATGTATGTATACGTAATAATCAAAAATTACACTGAATAATGGTATACATTTGTGAAAAACACTAAATTCATAGCCTAACAGTATTATATAAACTGGAAATTTCTAAAAAAATCATAGGGATTAAAATACAATAAAAATAATCCATAAAATCATTGTTTCTACTACAGCATCAAATATTAGAAAAGAGATTATATTTGTTAATGTTGATAACAACACTGGGGGATTTTTACAACTAGGTTCATGCATTAATGAAATAGGAAATCTAAAGCAAGATTTTGTTTTAGTTATTTATTTCTCTCATTCATTCTTCATTGTTTTTATCATTTGTGTACTTTCAATTTTACCTGTAACAAACACCATTAAAGCAGAAAAATTGTTTCCAGGTAAAATTTAAAACTAAATTTATAGTCATGAGAACTTAATAGTTACTGATAAACTATCATAAAGCAAAACTCTTGATTTTATTTCTCATTGAAATTTGTATTTCTCTTCTGGTTTTATAAGTCTACAAATCACAATATTTTTTTATTATTATTTAATGAGCAGATCATTTTCAAATTAATTTCTGTTACACTTTCTATTCAGTAGTAGCATACATATGAAGTCAATTTCATTATAAAAACATTAAATAAATAGCTTATCACTTTAATATTCTTTGCAAAATGGCAAATTAATTTATCTCTCCTCTGATAGCTAAAAGCTTTGATAAGTCACGCAATTATTTTGCTTTGACTTTAGATAATGCATTTTGAATATCTGAACATATTTCTATTCAGGTGCTATGCTAAAAACTTTTATTATTGAAATGCAAATAGTTTATTTTGTTCATATCAGAGGCTAATTTATCAGGTCAATTTGGAGGATAGAAGAAAATGTAGCTGATTATCCTTTCCTTAAATTGTTGTAGGAAATATTCCTTGTGTTACCTTCCAACTGTGAAAGCCTAAGACATAATAATTGATGGGTTTATCTGATTTGACTCATATCTACCTTTGAGATACTTAAGTTTTCAAATTTTAAAAAGTAACTTCACTTATTTCTTCAAAACATCTGTGAAGGAGGTCTTAAAAGTACAATCAAATAGCAGTGTCTATGTTTTGAATCTGTAAGTTTAGAATTTCAATTAACTTGTAATATTTGTCCTTAATTATAGTCATGCTAACTACCAGAAAAAGAAAATGTATTATGCATTATGCTCATTTTAAGTTAGAAGAAGAATATAAATAGCTAAAGTTTGATTTTATTACCATATATTTTTTCTTTATTTTACTTGCCACCCCAATAATTCTGCAAAGATCTTCGTATTTGTCACAAACACAAAGAAGCAAAAGGTGCATGAAATGATTAAATTGTTTATCACCTCATTACACCACCAATTCCACAAATGAGGAAATTCAAATATCAAGATGAGGCATTTTCTTTTGAAGTTCACACAGGATGAAGGTGGAGATTGCATTTTTTCCTGGTTCATAAACTATGTTGATGTTTAAATACAAATAAAAAGTAGATTCGTCATAACAGTACTACACAAAGAATACAACAAGAATTTCCTATTAATTCTGAAAATCCTCAATACTTACCAACTTCCCTGTAGTGCAGGCACTGTGCTAAAGCATCCATTCAAATAGAAATGACGAGTGGTGGAAATCTTTCTATATGTGTTTCTAAGATTAAAGGAAATCAGTCTTTTTCTTTGCTCTTAAGTCATTTATGGTAGAGGTATTGGAGAAAGAGGCCTTTTGGAAAGAGAAGGCATTAATCATTTAGATATTCCTTCCTATAAAATCAAAACCAAGAATAAAACAAGGTAAATCCAAACAAAGCATAAAAACAAAAATTTCTTAATTCAATATATGTGTCTACTTGAAATCCTTAGGTGCCTCATCTGACATAAATGCTTCACTTTAGATACAGGGATATCTGTACTATGTAGTACTTTCAATTTCACACTTTAAATGTGCAGAAAGGACAAACAGTTCAAGAAACAATATGCTCATTCATGTAACAAGCACAAGGGCCAGAGTTCAATGCTCAGAAATGAAGTGGAGAAAATAATTGGTAAGGTGGCACAGACTTCTAATGACAGTACCAGGGTGATGGAGACCGGCAGATCCTTGGTACTCACTGACCAGCCAAGCTAGCCTACCTTACGTGTTCCAGACCAATGAGAAACGATGTGAATAGAACCTGAGGAATGGTCTAGGTTTTAGTCTCCAGCCTTGTCAAAAACTGCAAAGTAAAACTCAGATGAAAGGAAGTAGTATGATGATTGGCTGGTAGAATACAATGTCAAAATAGTCATTAAATGTAAGGAAAAAAACAAACAATGCTATTTTGAGGAAAAACACAGCATATTCTTTATGCAAATTGTGACTAATATCATAGAGAAAACTTTTAGTTGTGTATAGGTTGCCAGGAAAGTGAGTTGAAAAACTCAAAAAATTTAAAGATATCTTTGTGCTCTTATTAAATATTAAATAACCTACCTATAGTATATGCTGTGTGGTAGCTGCAAAATGCAAGGGGTTATTTTATATTTTTTCAGCATATATCATAGAAATCCTTTCTTTAATATCTGACCTATTATAGAGAAAAACCTCATAAAGTAACTATGCTTTCATAGTTTCAATTTTATAGCAACACTTCATCTTTTACATGTATCCTGTACATTTGGAAAAATGAAAATTTGTTTGAAAATAGTGAATACAAATTAAAATATACAATCCTCCTCAGAAGTTTTGATCCCATATTACACAAGTGGTTGTATAATACAAAGGCTGACTGCCATTGGAAATTAAATTATTTCCTTGATGGAAAAAGGGAGCAAAGCTAATGATTAATGTGAGAGAGAAAAGTTTTGATGCATATTTATTTCTTATTATTAGAACATTATCTATGAAAGAAACAGTTGCAAAGTTTTCAAAAAAAACAGTAGACAAAGCATCTATATAATAAGCAGGGATTAGCCACCAAGTTACTTTGCTGGCTATTACAGCATTCTCCATTGCCAAAATGTGTAAAAAAAAAAAAAATCTATCACACTTCTTGTGAGTTTCCATTGATTTCGAAAATCAATTCTGTACTAAAAGCCGCTAAAACATTCATTACTTAGGTCTCTCTGAATATAGTGAGAGAAAGTACAGGCAATGAGTATAAAGAAAAGAGAGAGTTCTCCTTAATGCACTGGGAAGCGAGCCTGTCCTTTTTTCCATTTTGTCTATCAGCATGACTTACTTCCACCTTTTCCTTGAGCTCATTGAGTTAAATTTACTCATAAAACATTTTTAAGAAGCCAGCAAATAGTCCCTTGGTTTCTGGGAACGAGAAACACTACCTTTAGTCCACCGAAATGAAAAATAATTCTTGAATGTGTCAAGAAATTACAGATTCACCTATCTCACAGGGCAGTGGGAAACTCATTACGGCCCTCGCTTCAATTTGAAGCTGGGATGTTTAAGACACTGCAGAATCATTTCTTAGGCATTGCTCCCCATTTGTTTCAGTGTAGATTAAGGAGAGGCAAATGATTGCACTGGAGCAGGAAATTGGAAAACCATCTGTTTCAGCAGAAGAGAGAAAGAGTGTAAGGGAGAAGTAGAAACATGCAACAATGTACAAAAGCATAGAAAGAAAAGAGCTATTAGGCTTTTTAGAAAAGAAGAGATGGGAAATAAAGTTGCTAAATTGGCTTTCAGAGGAATAAAGAAAGTTGTTAATCCTGGTAACAGTCAGGGAGTGACTGAGCATAAGAATGGGAGGTTACATTAGGATAGATTTCTTAAAGAGGCATTTCAGATCTGATAAATGCTTAAATCTTACCTTTTTGAAATGGGGATAAGTGCACTTGCTTTCTCCTTCATTTCAAGAATGTCTTCAGTGACGTACTACAGATGGAACTCACCACAAAATATGATGATAATGTCACAGAGAAACACATAGAAAAGACACAACAATGAACACCATTTATCAGATCACTGTTCTGTTAAATGTTATTTTACAATATAGTCAATTTCTTGGTCCAGAGGATAGTATCCAGGTCTTTGCAAACAGTAGTAAAAGGGTATCTATCTGAGCTACAATCTTTGCTCTTAATAATCTGTAGTATTGTGAAAATTATGAAAAAGTCATAGAAGTTCATTACCTTTTATGCAGACATAGAAGATTTATTCCTCTCTATGACAAGAGCAAATAATTTTAGTTCATTTTGTGTGATGTGGCTACTTTGTTAATTAGCTAGCTGTACACTCTATTCTGTTGATACTAGTAATTAATGGTTCATCTTTACAAACACTCTTGTACTGGAGGGAGAGTGCAAGGTTATAACACAGAGCAGTAAACAGACATCCACATTCAATAATAACCAACACCACATTTTAACATGTCATGAAATTTTCAATGACAGCTTATACTACAAGAATCAAGATAAATACATGTTACGTTCACAAGGCATTTACAAGTTTGTAGAGTTTTGCTGGAAAATAAAACTAGTTTCCTGTTCTGACTGACCACAAAGAAAGCTCTTGAACTGCTTCTTTTAGGTAGGTGTGTATGTAAAAGGTTTATGCATATTCCTTGTAGGAAATAATACAAAGGTATTCTTGCTTAACAACAATGATTTTTAAGACAGATCAGAATAAACCAGGCATTATTTTCAATATAGCACTCAAATGCATATAATATAAAAAAGTTTGAGATTTTTGCCATGGACTTGGACACATTTCATTATCGTCTTCAGAAAGCTACACTCTGCTTTCTCTGAAATGGTAATGAATTTGTTATGCTTACAAAGGAAACGAGAACACAAGAAGAAAAATTTATCTCAGTTTTCAGGTAAAAAAGTCAATATATGGATTGACCCCCTCTGAAATTCTAGTAATGAGGCTTTTGTAATTTAAATTCTCTCTGCTAGTCAGAAAAAAAGTACCAGCAAATATTCTTGGTTTTGCTAATGAGTCTTTAGCTCTGTGAAAGTTAATACTCCTTTTAAGGTTCTTGTCATTTTACCTATTATCCAAGAAAATGAACATAAAATAAATTGACAGCTGTACTTTACACACAAGGTTACATGAGATGTATTTATGTTAGAAGATAGATAGTATTTCATTTAATAAATGCAGTCATTAGAAATTTTAGAGATTATGACTGCACAAAGAAATTCTGTGTGACAAAGGTGAAAAAAACTCAAAAAAAATTCTGCTCAGTGACCCTGTGAGAACTATCAATGAGCAGCCATTTTTCCTTTTGTTCAACTTCACATCAATCAACTACAATCCCTTAAAATGCCTGAATGTTAAATAACTTAAGTAGTGACCACAAGACAGTGTGGATGGTGAAAAAGAAGACTATTTTTTGGAGTTTTCTTAAAATATTTTAAATTTGCTTATTTTCAAATATACTTGTTAATGTCTTAAGCTACTCTACCAGAGCAAATATAGAAAATTTGCATTTGTAAAAATGCAACATATTCATATGAAAGACAACAATTATAATTAGGCATTATATTATTAGTGATAGGTTTATTAATTTTATATCTATCAAAAATCTATAAAGACTTATCTTGTCCAAAGCTTGGGCATTTTTTCCTTTGGCTCTCTATTGCTTGTTTGGATTTTTGGCATCATTCTTTCATGAACAATATTAATTGGAAATTTTGATATAGCCAGACTCTTATACCCCACAAAAGTACCTTTTCATTCTCAGTAATTACTATAGAGGTAGAACTTGGGCTTGAGTTTGCCCCTGTGAAATAGTCTTACTTAATTTGTCTAAGTCGCACAACAGAATAAATAGTTCTCTTAACCAAAGAGCTAGCAGGCCTGTCATCACTTGCGCAGTAAGCACCTGGATAAGAATGCAAGTAGCTGATTACGGAGAATGTCTTGGCCAGTTCTCAAGTCCCACTAAGTCCAGTAATATGTATTGACCAAGAACAAATGTGTTTCCTCTCCATGAGCCATACTTTCAGCAAAGTTTTATTGTTTCCACCTCCACAGACAGAATGTATTGTGGTGCATCCATCAAGGAGAGCTGACAGAGCTTGATAATCTCTAAATGACACCAATGCTGATTATGATCTAAGATACCTGAAATGATCCTTTAACAGTTTTTCTTCAGCATTGTGACATGCTAACCTTTTCTCTGAAGTAAGAGCAATACCTATGTAAATAACCATATCAGATAAAAGAAAAGAGAAAAAAGAACTTGTGAAAAGTGCCTTTACTTTATAATAAAATGAAATAAAAATCATGATGGTTATCTGTTAAAATTAATGTTTTGCTACTCTTAGTTCCATAAAATGAAATTAATAAGAAGTCAATGGAAAAACAAAAGAAAAAAAAAGAAATCAGGCTTCTTATAAAGATGATTCTTTATCATAGTGAGTGAGATAATACAGATTCAGAATTTTAATAGCTACCCCGAAATGAGCCAAAAGCTCCCCTACTAAACACTCTAGGCTAACTAAATAAATAAACCCATTGCTATCATTGGGTTACCTGTTTTAGAGTTGTTGGCCTGTGGGAATGGATTCATTAACCTCTCACCAACCATTACAGGCTATAACTATTACCCTTGGTAATCCCCCAAAATCTTTTAGCAAGAACTGATTGCTGAAGAGATTGCATACATGACAGGAGTGGTTGCCAGGAGCCATTGCAGGCCATGACGTAATTGCAGCTAATAGCAATTGATAAATAGATGTCAACCAACTAGAGGAAGTAGTCCCTGATGGAGTACCCTGTCAGCAAGGTTTGTGAACCACTGACTCAGAAAACTGTTGCTTTGATCTGTAATTTCACTTGTTCAATAACAACTATGATATCTGCCCATTACCATGTAATTTTATGCAATGTCTATATGCAATCTCATGATTATATCTCAATATTATGGGCAGAAATATTGGTGAGTGGTCAGAAGTGGTATAAAGTATTGGTATAGAGAGTATATCCTGGGCCATGATTCATAACTAGACCTATTTGTCCCACAAGAATTGTAGACATTTAAAGGTTTGTTTTTGTTTCTTTTGGCTCAGACTAGCTGCATACAACTAGCTCACTTTCTCCTCAAAGCAAGTCCAAACAAGATTAAAGGCTTTTGGTAAATAGATCAAAAGTTTAAAACTTTACAGCTATGCACAAAGTCAGTGTCAAAGATGTCTAGCCAGGTAACTACCCAAAGTACCCTAAGAAAAGTACCTTAATTCTTTGCTTGTCAATTCTATTAACAAATAGACCTATGTTTCAAAGCTTGGTACTGGATAGTGTGTCCCTCTATCTGGTGATGGTCTCATTCCTGTGACCTTGGAACCTTGTGTTGCCATCACAATCACTTGACTCCCCATTGCTTACCTTAGGAATGTGCTTTTGACCAATTAGAGGTACCTCTTGTAATTTTTTATTGCTCAAGTTTCCTGTAAGAGAAAGAGATTTTAGACTAGAAGCAAGGAAAAGAAGCTAGGAAGGATTAGAAGTCGGACAGAAGAATTAGAATTGGAACAGAAAAATAAAGAGAATGATTTGGAAAAGCACATGGGAGAGAGTTTGTTTCTTTGTCCTCAGATAGCTAGAGGAAATAAGTCATTTTCTCTTGCTATTGCTTGTATTCTGAACCTTGAAGAGAGTCTTGGGACTCGACCCTTAAGAATCTCATTGTATACATGAGTCACAGAACATGGGTGAATTACCTGATACTCACCTCACAGCTTTGCCTGCTAACTAGTACTGAAAGGTGCTATGTGTACCACAGGGAAGAAAAGTATTCAATTCTCACAAAGAAAAAGCTTACATTGTGGTAAAAAAAAACCTCCAAATACTATTATTTCATATATTTAGAAACTGTTCATTTGAAAGAAAATTACCTCCAAAGTAAATGACACTTGTAGTAAGAGTTGCCTTATTGAAGTAGATGTAGTCTCGCTGGAGGAAGTGTGTCAATGTGAAGGCATGCTGTGTAGTCTCATGTATGCTCAGGCCATGCCCAGTCAGATGAACTACTCTTCTGTTGCTTCCGTGATGAAGTGAAAGAACTCATAGCTCCTTCTCTAGCACTGTGCCTTCCTAGATGCTGTCTTCAGCACATGCCAACAATGGATTAAGCCACCACTATTAACTCTTTTACTTTTTAAGATCTGACGTAGTTGTCTCTTGACAGTAATAGAAACCCTAAGACAGAAATTAGTACCAGCAGTGGGGTATTGCTGTAATGGACCTGGCCAAATTTGTGGAAGATTGTGGAAAGACTTTGGAATTTAGGACTAAAAGTGTCATTGAGCTTCAAAAGTTCTGGAAAGTTATGTAGGAGTTTGAAAGGTAAGAATGTTGAGAGCATTTCAGAGATGTGGACCTGACCTGTGATATTTCAGAGGGAAGTTATAAAGCCCTACAAGGGCACTTGTTTGTTTGTATTATGATTCTGTGGTTCGGCGTAGCGGTGGCTGAAGAATCAGCTGTGATGAACAAGGTACCATAGCTACAAAAAGAAAACTTTGCTTTGCTGGGATCCTTGATCAGCTGGATCTAAGAAATGCATGGCATTTCAGTGGCATTTCAGTGAGGTGAAATCTTGGAAGTATTTTCTGAGAGCACAACCAATCTCTGATCCGGAGGCACCTGTGTTGGTAGCTGAAGTCGACAATGTGTAAGCGTTATTCATATGGTACTGATTTTGAACTCATGAAAGGGTCAAGGAAAGCAGCTAAGACGCCAAGAGAGGCCACTGGTAAAGGTGCAGCCTCAGGATGGAAGGGATTCTGCAAATAAGTTGAGGATTGACACCATGAAGAGTGCCTCGGATAGGTTACTGGTGTAAGTACAACCTAATTGCAGCAAAGGAACACAGAGAATAGTAGCAGCAGTGGAGTGTGGAGGCAGCCAGAGCCTGGACGACAAGCTATGGGTGCTGCACAGGAAAGAGTTGGAGAAATGACCCGAACCATTTGGAGGAATTCAGATCATGAGTGAATCCAGATAACTGCACATTGAGTCATTTATACCCTTGGAGTTTGGTATTGCTTTGTTCAGATTGTGACAGTGCCCTGGTTCTTCCTTCCTGAAGAAGCAATGAGAGACAGCCAAGCCCTCTCTCTGGCTGGAGAGGCTTCTACCTAGATTTGGCTATCTCATTCTCGGTAGCTTTGAGACTATCTCTCAAACTTGAGCCAGGCTTTTCTTTGTCCTACAGGACTCGAGGTACAGGTCCTGAGATAATTTTGGCCCAATAATTTTAATGTGAGATCCTGTGGATGAAAAAGAGAGTAAAAGTTGTAGCTCAATAGTGGTGTGTTTATGTGTCAAGTTGGTAGGGTGTCAGTTGCACTGGCTGGTTCTTTGTATAGAATTAACAAAAGCTAGCATCCACAGAAAGAAAGAAACTTTAGTTGAGAAAATGTCTCCATGAGATCCAGCTGTAAGGCATTGTCTCAGTTGGTGATCAATGTGAGAAGCTTAAACCCATGGTGGATGATGCCATCCCTGGTCTGGTTGTCCTGGTTTCTATAAGAAAGCCGGCTGAGCAAGCCAAGAAAAGCAAGACAGTAAGCAACTTGACCCCATAACCTCTCTGTCAGCTACTGGCTCCAGGTTCAGCCCATTGAGTTCCTGTTCTGACTTCCTCCAATGATGGACTTAGTGCAATATTTATTTGCTCATTAAGTTATTATCTACATGAAGTGACTGTTAGCAAGTTTCATATGTGGTAAAAGCTTAATATTTCTATATTTGTAGTATTTTTCCAAGTATTCTTTTCCTTAATGACACTACAACATTATAAGCTTGTTTAGTTTCCACAGAGTTCTTGCTAAAATTCAAACATCAAACTAATTGCTTTTATTGGTTTAGCAAAATCTTAACACCTTGAAAGCATTTACTTAACAATGAGCAGTGCATGTTTTCTCTGGTTTGGTAGTACGTATACATGAGACTTGATATAATACTGAAAGTTAAAAACTTAATTTGTGTGAATCATATTGACAATGCTACAAATTATAGTTTTATTTGCAACCTTTCAAAATTTTTATTCATTGTGTGTATGTGTGTTTTGGAAGTGAACTTATATAGCTATATGTATATGAGTGAGGACAGTTGCCATAACATACCTCTGCAGGTCAGAGACCAACTTTGGGAGTTTGTTCTTTGCTTTCACCGGTGAATGGATTGAACTGAAATCCATAGGCTTTGGAAGCAAGCACTTTAGCGCACATATCTATCTGGTCTGCCCCTCATTGTTTCAAATATTGATGATCCTTAAATATTTTATTATTTTAGAGTTGCATATAAACATAGGTGTTATGATCAAGTCCTCCTCATGCCTTCCTATCGAAAGCGCTTGTATTCCTTGTCACTATTATTTTCTTTTATTTACTGAGTCTACATAGTCTTGATAATACATATTCATGTGTGTAAGGTAATCCATTATAACAAGGGTAGGAACTCAGGGGCCACCAATTTGAGCAAAGATTACTTTTCTCATCCAATAGCTACTAGTTGCAAAAGTCTCCTCAGCTAAGTTTGTGGTTTCTTGACCACCTCTGTTCTCCAGACTACGAGTTATCTGGTGAGATTTTTCTCATTCTGTACATTGCTACATTACCCCTGTGCTGTTATCTTGTTGTTCAGAAGCTTTTTAGTATCATGATGTCTTCTTTATCAGTTGTTGTTCTTGAAACTTTCACTACTGGGATTCTGGTCAAAATACCATTTCCTGTGCCTGAAGTGTACTTTCTCTTTCTCCTTTAACAGATTCAGAGTATCTGGTCTTATGTTGTGTTCACTGATCCGTTTGGAATTGATCTTTAGGTGCACAGAGTGGGATTCTTTATCTGAGAGCAGCACATTTCTTTCTCAGTCTTATACATAACTTTTATTCAAATACTAAGCTTACCTTCTCATCCCTGTCTAAAAGACTAACCTTAACCACTGGCCAATTTTATTTTACACATTATTATTTAATTTCTAGTAACTCACATGACCTTTTTCATCCTGTCATGAATAAATATTTGTTATATTTACAATTTTGTTGATCATGTATCCTCTTCATTTAATCCAGCCAATATCTGATTTGTTCAGACTAAACATGTAGATTTTTATCACAAAGTGTTTTCAACAAATTACAGATGTAGCTTTTTCACTCTTAGACCATACATTTTGTTCTTTAAAAATGTCTATTTCTCTCTGTTCTTAACCTTTGGTTTGGTTTATGGAATTTATTAGCAGTTTATGCTTAATTAACTTCTGAAACAGCTTTAATACTTAGAAATGATTGTTTAGAATATTAAAGTCTCTCTGATTTAAGGATAAAAGAATAAACAGAAGGAAAAAGAAAAAAAAGAATAGGCTGAAGAAAATACTGGATTTGTAGAGACTTAATGGTCAATAAACGGAGGCATAGTCACTTGCTATTTCTCAGACATTAGAAAGCATTTCACTTCATTCACTAAGCATACTTAATCTGAGGAATAGCCCTCATATTTTTTTTATTTTTTAGCAAACTAGTGGAAGCACTTGTATTGCTCAAAATTAAAAAATAATTAGGGAACAATAGCTATCCATCAAGTTTCTTTAGAATCTGTTTTATAAAGGCCAAAATTTGCTTTTGAAATAAATTTATGCAATCATTTCAATAACTAATTTTTATGTTGCCTACAGAAATATGTCTATGCTATATTTTGCTTATGTTCACATTTGCCTATGTTAATCTACTAGTACAATAAACATGAGTATATTTGAAAATCTTTGTGACTCCTATAATGTTAACCTGATGCAAGATTTGAAGGTCTATAATTTCAGTAAGAATAGATGATTCAAGCAACATCCTTTGTACAAAGATCTAGATTTTCATTTGTCATTTGTCTATTAATTTCAACTGGATGCATGGGAATGTTCTCTTTCTCTCTCTCTCTCTCTCTCTCTCTCTCTCTCTCTCTCTCTCTGTCTCTCTGTGTGTGTGCACGCATGCATGCACATGCGCATGTACTTGGGTATGTCCATGTTTTTCTGTATATGAGGGAACCAGTTGCTACGTTTTCAGGCCAGTAAACTCCAAGTATTACTTATCTCTTCTCTCCAATGCTGAAATTACAGATATGTACTTGCCTGTCTAGTTTCCTTTGTGCATGCTAGGGTTTGAACTAAGATTCACATGCTTGTGCCATCTCCTCAAAATCTCAGATACTCTTCACAGTGATTACGCAACAATCTGTAACCTTAAACAGTACTTATTTGCTTTTAGGAAACCATTCCCTTTGTTGGGATATTTTGCTCAGCCTGATGCAGTCGGGGGAGGGGGAGCTTGATTTGTTATGCCAGGCTTTGTTGAGGGGTGAGATAGAAAGGAAGTGGTGGTGGTGGTGAGGGAAACAGGAGGAGAAGAGGGAGGAGAAACTGTGGTTGGTATATAAAATAAGTAAAGAATTTAAAAAAATGATACCACTATCAATTCTTTACTAAGAAAGAATTGCATTAACACAGATTTTAACGCTTGAATTTCAGGAAAATGATAGTTCAAGATATTTTTATTAAGTTTATTCATTCATTTTACATCCTACTCAGTTTCCCCTCCCTCCTTTCATTGCATCACCTTTTCCCTCCTCTCAGGTTCTAATCCACAACTCCTTTGTTACTGTTCAGAAAGCTAGAGGCCTCCCATAGGTGTCAACACAGCATGGTATATCAAGTTGAGGTAGGACTAGGTTCTTTTCATTGAGTTAAAGTTGTGCAAGATAACCCAATATGATGAAGATTCCCAAAAGCCTGTCAAAGCATTAGAGACAGACCCTGCTTTCACTGCTAGAAATATATCAAGCTTCATAGCTGTCACACATATGTAGACTAGTCCAAAATTTTAAGTGCCAGGAAATACTATTAATCATTCATTAATATGTTGCAAGTGGAATTAATTTATTAACAATATATTAACTTCACAAAAATGAAGTAAGAATGCTATACTCAGATTCACAGAGCCCCCCCCCCCAAACAGACAAGGAGACCAAGTCCTGTATGTGAAAGCAAAGTGCCTTTATTCTTACACAAGATCACAGATGGGACTCCCTGTGTACTCAACATATGATTGGAGAGGCCCAAACTCCATTGAGTTTGGGTTTTTATAATAGGAAAGGTAGGGGTGAGGGGTTTCTAAGATTCAAGATGCCTGATTGCCTGACATTGATCTAGGGATGTCCTGGTAAAAAGCAATGGGTGTGTCCTGGCACATGATCCTGTCTACAACGCTTGGAACTTTAAGAATTTCCTTTGGATGGTCTGTTTTTGGGTGGAGCATGGCTGGACTCAGTTTGTTGTCTTTCTTGAAACCAGGTATAGTCTTAGGGTAAACTGAGACTCAGACCTATCTTTTTGTTTGTCTAAAGGGCCTGTTTGATAGGTGTAAGCCAAGTTGCCGTGGGTCCTACAAGATTAGTTCAATTATGTTGTGAAATAATTGAAATTTATAATTTCAGCCTATACGCATTCTCCTTTATGTGCCTATTAAGTGTCCATAGTTAAAGCATCTGGCATTTTTTCAAAAATGTGCTCACTTAACTGAAATGAGAATATGGTATACTTAAGTACATTCAGTTTTTCCAAAAATGTAACGGCATCCATTCATTAAATTATCTTGGGACATGTGATTATAGGAAAATATGTCACACAATGAGTTGACATAGATTTTAATGATAAAACCTAAAGAAAACATGGATCACTCAAGTGTTTAACTGATAAACTCTTTAAGTTACTCTTCATGATGGCAAATAGTGTGAAAAACTGCAAGTATGGATGATTACTTTTACAAATTGGACAGTACTTTAGCAATGTTCAGTGCTTATAAGGATTAAAGAAATAATTTAGGTTTCAATAGCTAGTTTATCTGCCAAGTTATTTAAGGTTATTGTTTCCTAATGCTTTAAAATCATTGATGATGAAAAATGAACATTCGCCCAGCTAAAGATGTCCATTTCATGCTAAAAATGAGAAATCATCCTATCTAATTTTTATTGTTGTGATATTATTTAACCTTTTAATAAAATGTAAAAGTTAAAATTGTTTATGAATTTCCAGCAATTATAATAGAGCAAAAGTCAGTCTATTATCAATTTTCTTAGCTTGTATGTCTGTTTTGTTTTGGTTTTAATTTCTTAAAAATTTTCTTTTGGGGAGAATGTTACAAGAATTAAAGAAAGATATGGGAGGACAAGAAAATGAGTGAAATTAAGGTCAATGATATGAAATTCCCAAAGTAACAATAAACAAATTTTGTTAAAGGATGAATATGAAGTCACTTTGTTTCTTTGTTTGCATTGTAGAGTGTCTCTTTACAGGGAAATCTATAGTTTTCAGGGAAAAAATTAATAGTACTTGTTATGACAAAATGAATTAATATTGATATACCTATAACCATGATTTTCTTACACTTACTTTAGTTTAAAATAATAATACCAGGGCTACAAATTAAAGTTGCTAAATAAAGTAGTTAATATATCTATATGTAACTAAGTTTTATTTTTTTTCTATTTACTTGCCATTATTTTGATCTTAGCCATTCTGACAAGTCTAAGATTGAATCTCCAGGTGGTTTTGATTTATATTTCCCTAAAGTCTAGGATATTGAACAATTCTATAAATGTTTTTGTGAAAATTGAGATTCGGGTCTGAGCTTATACTGTGCCAGATGAGGGACTGACATTCATATTGAATGAAGAATTCTATTTAGATTTGTACCACTTTTTAATTGGATTATTTAGTTGTTGATATCTAGTTTCTTGAATTATTTATATATTTTGGATATCAACACCCTGTGAGATAAGAGGTTGCTGAAAATATTTTCTCATTTTGTAGACTGCTATTTTTTCCTATTGATTGCATCCTTTGCCTTATAAAAACACTTCAGTTTCATGAGGTACTATATATTAAGTGTTGATCTCAGTGTCTACACTATTGGTGTCCTATTCAGAAATTGGTCTCCTTTGCCAATGCATTCAAGGTTATTTACCATTTTCTTTTCTATGAGTTTTGATGTATCTGGATTTAGGTGGAAGTCTTTGATCCTCTTGGATTTGACTTTTGTTCAGGATGATACATAAAATATAGATCTACTTGCATTCTTCCACATATTGATATTCAGTAATCCCTGCACCATTTGTTGAAGATGTGCTCTTTTCCATTGTATAATTTTGGCTTCTTTATTCAAAATCAATTGTCCATAAGTGTGTAGATTTACAGTTAAGTCTTTGATTTGATTACATTGACTGTAATTGTTTGTTTTTATGTTAATATCATGTAGTTTTTCTTACTCTATTTCAGTGTAGAACTTGAAATCTGGGCTAGTGATAACTCTAGAAGTTCTTTTATTGTACAGGATTGTTTGAGATATCCTGTTTTATTTCCATTTTTCAAATGGTGTTGAGAATTGTTCTTTCCAGGTATATAAATGATTGTGTTGAGATTTTAATGGGGAATACAGTGAATCTTTAGATTGTTTTTGGCAAGATTGTCATTTTTACTATGTTGATTCTTCAGATCCAGAAGCATGGGAGATTTTTCTCTTTCTGATATCTTCTCCAATTTCTTTCCTCCAAGTTTTGAAGTTGTTGTAATCTATGCTTTTCACTTACTTGATTAGAGTTACTCCAATACTCCAAGATATTTTACAATGTTTCTAGTTATTGTGAGTAATGTTGTTTCCATGATTTCTTTCTCAGTTAATTTATCATTTGTATATAGGTGAGCTACTGTACCATGACTTCTTCATTTCTGATTTGTATTTCTTTGGTTTCCTATAGGAAGCATTTTTTAAAAATAATTTCCTTGACTTGTTGCCTTGTGATGAAAAAAATTATTCATCAAACTTTTGCTATTAACTTGATGTTTCTTATGAAACTCTGAGGGTTTTAGTACATTTCCTATTAACTAATCAATTTCTCAGTTAATTTATCATTTGTATATAGGTGAGCTACTGTACCATGACTTCTTCATTTCTGATTTTATTTCTTTGGTTTCCTATAGGTACCTTATTGCTCTAGCTAGACCTCAAGTACCTGTAACGTATATAATATAATAGGAAACTTAGAGCATTTTGTCATTTAAATCTTGAGTATGAATTTATGGTGTCATGCACATTCTTAAATTTCCCAAACTCTACAATATGAAACACATCAATTTGCTAAACTTCATTTTTTAAATACCATTTGGGTTACTACTTGCAGGTTTTATTTGTTCTTTAAGTAATTTGCTATTAACATGATGTTTCTTATGAAACTCTGAGGGTTTTAGTACATTTCCTATTAACTAATCAATTTCATCATTACCTTGTGATAAAGGGACTGGTAGACCTATGTGATATTTGATACGTGTTATATACAATGGATGATTTCTATTTCTGAATACATATAGTTGAATAAATAGAAAAGTTAATTCTGAATCATCTGTAATAATTTCAGAGGTTTGAATATATAAAACAACTCTTTCTGCATATTGAGAGTTAGTAACTATAATTGAGGTTCTGGATATTCTAACGCTATCCTGAGACTATTATATGATTCTGATTTTTAAATTAAACCATAAGGAATGAGAACCACTTTACTTATTTTTACTGACATTTTACCTTTCTTTCCTGATTTATTTGCATCTGTATAAAATGTAGGGGTTACATTGCTGTTCCTCTTACTATGTGATAGAGAATACAAGTAGTTTCTTTGTAAATTGTAATTGCTTGTTTCGGGGATATTTATGATTAATCTCTTGTAAGAAATTGCTGAAAACTTACTCAATGTTCATTTTCTATCAAAGAGGAAATTTTAGGATTAGTGAAAAGTACCACAATTTCTACTGAGTCTGTCCCTGTTAATTGACAAAGTTTCAATTTTTCATCTTGAATCAATTCAGAAATATTTTCTACAAACATTTTTAATTTTTTGACTCCTTTTTCTTCTTTTGGTATGTTGAAAATCTATTCTAAGATATTATCTACTCCTTGCATAAGGATTCCTAGAGGGGATGAGTAGGAGGTACCTTGGATTCAATCAAGATCTGAATCCAAACAATCTACATATGCATCCTGTAATTGTTTTTCTGCCAGAGGCAATTCTTTCTCAGTCTTTGTTGATAGTTTTCTTGCACTATTTATATCCTTATCACCTTGTAAGATTTGAAATTAGCTCTTGCGTAGTTAATTCAGGTGTGGGCCATAGCCAGTTAATATCTCCTAGCAAGTTTAAAAAATCATTAAGTGTTCAAAATTGATTTTTCCTGATTTGTGCTTTCTGTGATTAAACTTTCTATAAACTTATCTATAACATAGATAATTAATAGACTCTTCTCTTCATTGTTTTCTAGGAATAATTTGTAATTCCCAAATAAATAAATATTACATTACTTCATCAAATATTTATTTTAAGGACTTTGAATCTGGACCAGACAGTAAGATATCATCCATATAATGTTAACTTGTAGGATGAGAAAGACTATGCATTTTTTTCTATTGGCTAATGTACAAAATATTGACGCATGCTGTTGTCTGAGGTTTCTGTCATGCCCAGTTTCCACAATTGTTAAGTCTCAAAGAAACCATACAGAGGTCTACATTAATCATAAACTGATTGGCAGATTAGTCAGACTTCTTATTAATTCTTATAACTTATATTAACCCATTATTCTTGTCTATGTTAGCCACATGGATCGGTCCCTTATTCAGAAAGGCAGTCACATCTTACTCCTTCTGTGGTGGGGCCAGGACTGCAGAAAGAGCTTCCTTCTTCCAGAATTCTCCTGTTCTCATTGAACCGCCTTTACTTCCTATCTGGTTGTCCTGCCTATACTTCCTGCCTAGCTACTGACCAATTAGCGTTTATTTAAAATATAATAAACAGAATCCAATTGTCTCACACCAACACGATAGGGTTGTTTAACACTTATTGTGGCAGAACCTCTACTGCTATCTTCTACCAGATTGAGAATAATTATGTCACTGTGAAGGCAATATTTTTTACTACCTTCCTCTTATGAAGGTACAGTTAAAAAAATAGTCTTTAAGTCAATGACTATAGTAGATCATCCCTTTGATTTATTAAAAAACGAAGGTAAGGTTATCCCAGCCCATTGGCTGAATCACCTTATTAATTGCTCTCAGATCTGTTATCATTATCCATTTTCCAATTTTCTTTTTGATTACAAATACAGGAGAATTCCAATGACTGGTAGATTCCTCAATATGTTGATCATTTAGGTGTTCCTGTATAAGCTGTTAAAGTTCTTGAAATTTTTCTGAGATCAAAGGCCAGTTTTACACCCACAAAAGTTTGTAAGTTAACCATTTTAAAGGTAAAGTTGTTGATACCTTCTAACCACAACAGATGCTGTTCCCTGTTTACACACAGCATGAATGATCTGTGGCTTTGCTTGATAACACCTTTTAATAATATGGGGACTGAAGAATTTGTTCAGAGGTTAAAAACAGTGTATGTTCTTCCAGAAGTCCTGAGTCCAATTCCCAGCAAACTCTTGGTGGTTCACAACCATCTGTATTGAGATATGGTGCCTTTTTCTGGTATGTATGAAAATGTAAGCAGAACACAGTACATGTAATAAATAAATAAATCCTTTAAAAATTATTCTTTATTTTATTGATTTTTTTTATATATTGGAAAAATATTCTGTGTTTTCCATTGCTGCAACAAATCACATCTCCATTAATTCTTTGCTATGTCAGTCACACTGCCCTTCTGGCCCTTTACATTCAATCCATTTTGTACTTTTTTTTTAACCTGAGATAAAATTTCAATCTCTAGAAGTTTAATATTTACCTTCTGAAGAAGCCAATCTTAATGACAAAATTTTGGTGAAATTATTGTTATATCTACATCCAATAAACTTACAATTTCAATGCCAATTATTTGTATTTTTACTTTTGGTCTTTGATCATTTATAGCACTTTGCCAAATGACTTGTATTTTTGGTCTCTCCGGAAATTTTTATGGCATCTACTGAA
Source organism: Myodes glareolus (assembly GCF_982192425.1). Classification (NCBI taxonomy): domain Eukaryota; kingdom Metazoa; phylum Chordata; class Mammalia; order Rodentia; family Cricetidae; genus Myodes; species Myodes glareolus. The sequence goes on along the minus strand of NC_142037.1, from coordinate 55,897,669 downwards.
GTTATTCTTCCTTAATCAAATCCAGAGCAGTGTGGTGCTTAACAATAAGTATTATTAAGTCTTTTAGTTGCTCTGTGGATCAGTTTTTCTGACGCTGGCAGTGAGTGATTGAAACAAATTTGATGCTGTGGCCTGTAAGAGGCCCTTAAGGCATTTCCGATGGCAGTGGGTTCCCTTTCCTGCCCATTGTTGATCTGAATTCATTAGCTCAATGCTCACTTTTGCTGAACCATCTACATACTCCAGAAGCCAGGGCCTAATGAATGTATTATCACCTGAAAGAAACTTTGCTTCCACGAATTCCTTTGCTACAATGCCTTTTAAAATGACCTTATAATTATATCTGGAATTTTGATTTTTCTTAAAATTTCTGAGAATGACTCCTCTCAAAGTATCATAATAATCATAGGATCAAATATCAGGTATATTTCTAATCCATTCATCTATTGGTTTTGATATTACCTTTTAAGGTCTAATCACCCTTTTGTATTGTGAGTCAGAATTTTCAAAAGTTAAAAATTCAATTAATATATTAAAAGAAATGGGCTAATTTAAGATATAAGAACTAGCTAAGAATATGCCTGAGACATTGGCCAAACAGTGTTGTAATTAATATAGTTTTTATGATTCCTTGTATCTGGGCAGTCACAAAATGGAAGCACAATACCTGTGAACAGTATTTTTCTTATTTTCATTAGTACGTCTATCGAAGAATTATATCTTAACCATAGGAAGTCTTTCTAAAACTTGTAGCTTATCAACCAAATTTTTATATTTGGCACAGTTATCAAGCCAGTTTTTAAGGATAAAATATGAATTACCAAGCTGTTCGTAATTATAATTTATATTATATCAGTCATAGGTAAATCAGATGTTCCTTCATTTATATTTCTCCATTTTTAAGACACTTGTTTCAGCCAAGCACTATAGAGTTCTAACATCCTGCATTATGCTCCTTCCCATACTTAATGTGGGCAAGATATTTCATTCTTAAATAGTAATTAACTATATCCTTAAACATTTCACAGGTGTCTCATCAAATCTGGGAACTTCTCAAAGACCTTGGAATCTCTTCTGGAATTCCTGGGTGCAACTGTACCCTTAAAAGTTCCTATGGAGAGTCCCAGTGTGGGGAATAAGTGGTTGAACAGAATAGAGTCTTGCAACAGTGATTGTAGCGTGAATTCTAATAGGTCTTAATAATAAAAGGTCAGAGTCAGATATTGGGGGAAAATGCTGACATAGAAAGACAAAGGTGGAAAACCACAGCCACCTTACATCTCCACTTTCCAGCCAAAAAGAGACTGATTTCTGTTTCCTCCGGTCTTATCATTTCCTCTCTCCACCTAGCCATATCCCTGTGCCAATATCTGGTAAGTCAGTCATTGAAACAATAATTAATAAGCAATTTCCTCAATCTATAGTTTACTATTGCATGGATATCATTTTGCTAGCTTATTCATATATTATTAATTTAGAATGTTTGAAGAAGAAAAGAAAATTTTGCCTTTTTGCAGATTACAAATTGCTCCTGAAAAAAAAATTATTAAGAGGATGTTATATCAATTATTTATGGTATAAATGAGATCTACAAAACATTAGACCCTATGAATTAGGAGAGACTGATTGCATGTATCCATGATCATGCCAAGACTTTTATCTTGAAGGGGTATTGTTTGTATTTGTCAAAGAATTTTTCAGCATATTTTGAAATGATTCTGTGTGTGTGTGTGTATGTTTTCATTCAGTTTGTTTATATGATGAATTACAATCCATAGACCCAGAAAGACTAGTTAAGAAATAGATTTCAAGGGAGGCTACTTGGACCTCATCAGTAAGGGGAAATAGAAAAGATTTTTGTGAGTGAACTGTGGACTCGAGGTTACGGGAATGTGTGATCAGATTTGGGAAGGACAGTGGTCCAGAGTACTGAGACTACTGAAAAGCACGTGGTCATTTGGGGGTCAGATTAAAATCTGGCACAATGTAATTTCCCAGGAATCTAAAAGGACGACCCTAGCTAAGACTGCTAACCATAACAGATATGTAGCCTGAACTGGCCAACTCCTGTGACCAGATTAGTGCCTAGACCAGTTGTCATCAGAGAGGCCTCATCCAGCTACAGATGAAAACAGATGCAGACTGCCAGTGAAACATTATCTAGAGCCTGGAAAATCCTGCAAAAAATGGAGAGAAAAGATTGTAGGAACCAAAAGTGTCAAGGACACCTCAAGAAAACCCAAATAATCAGCTAAACTGGGCTGATAGAGACTGAAATGACAACCAGGGAGCCTGCATGAGACTGATATAGGCCTTATGCATACATGCTACAGTTGTGCATCTTAGTGCTTGTCTTAGTTGGTGTTGTCTACTACTGTGAAGAGACTCCATGACCACAGTAGTGATATTTTGCTTGTGTTTTTAGCAAATTAAGCTTGTCTGAAGATCAGAGTAGAGAGCTAAACTACTAGAGGTCAGGGAGTGGTGACAAACACTTTTAGTCCCAGGACTCAGTGGGCGGGGGCAGATGGATCTCTGTTAGTTCAAGAGTGACTTGGTCTACACAATGTTGATCTAGACTAAAAGCAAGCATAGCTCACACAAAGGTGATCCTAGCACTTGGCATCATATGACTTTAATCCCAGCACTAAAGAGGTAGAGACGGGGGTGGGGGGATAAGACTGGGTGGAGAGAGGGCTCTAAGGCAAGAGAAGATAGAAGCTCATTGCAGTCTGAGGTTTGGTAGAGACACATGTAGTCTGACCAACAATCAGTTAGAGATCACAGTCTAGGTCTTTAGTGTGAGGATGTAGTCTGAGGACAAGATGGCCTGTTTAGTCTGAGCATTGGTAGAGGTAAGAACCCTAGCTTTCACCCCCTGTTGCCTGACTCTGAGTTTTTATTATTAATACCAATTGGAATACATGCTGCAATAACTCTTACAAAGGAAACATTGAGTTGGAGTGACTCATAACATTTTTAGAGGTTCAGTTCGTTATCTGCATTACAGGGAGTATGGTGGTATGGAGGCAGACATGAAGCTAGAGCTTAGAGTGTTACATCTTACAGGCAACAGGAAGTAGACTGACCACTGGACGATATCCTAGCAAAGGGAATCTTAAAGCCTGCTCCCACAGTGACACACTTTCTCCAACAAGGCCATACCCACTCCAACAGTGCCATGTCTTCTAATAGTGTCACTCCCTTGGGATTGTGGAAACCGATTACATTCAAGCTACCACTGCTCTCTTGTGGAATTCCTAATACTGGGAGCAGAGCCTGTCTCTCACTCTTTTACTGGTTTTGAGGACTCCATTTCTCATACTTTGTTGCCTTAAGACGTGGGGACAGTCCTAGTCTTATCAAAACTGGATATACCATGTTTTGTTGGTATTCATGGGAGACCTGCCCGTTCCTGAAAATAAAAGGGAGATGAGAAGACTAGGGTGTGAATAGAGGGCATGGTGGTGGTGCAAGGTGGTGGTAAGTGAAAAGGGAGGGGAAACTATGAGTAGGATATAAAATAGAAAAAAACATATATAAATATAATTAGTTATATTCTAGTTAATGGTTTACATATTATTTAAATGGAAATTTAAAAGAATAACTAAATCTATGAACACATGGATGTTTAAATTTTAAAATGCCTTACTAAATTTTTTTTGATATGTAATTATCGCTACCAGTACACTTTGACCTGTTTTTTGAAATCAGCACAGCAAGATGTGGTGCTAACGAATTCTGTAATATATTTTCATAATGATAAGTCTCAATGAATAATGATACTTCTAATTCATAGAAGCACTCTAATCAATGACATAATAGAATGTAATTATAATTATCTTTCCCATTAACCGTTGTATCTTTGGTCCCCAGATATCACTTCATAAGTGCCCTCTTCTTTCATTACAAGCCTCTGACAGAAATATATTGGTAATCCATGACTTAGGAAAATGATATAGAACATAAATTGATTACTTTCAAGTAAGGTCAGAAAAAAAGATACATTAAATAGTTTTTCAAGTGGTGAGCATAAATTTGGGAGGATAAGTAAACAGTATCTGTCTAGTATCATCCATTTTGATTTAAATATGAGCATTAAATATGAGTGTTAAAATTAGAATAGCTAAGGCAAATCTAATACATAGGAGGCACAGCGGATAGAAAGTACAAAAACCTTAGCAAACTCTCTGACACTGCACATCTCCTAATGGAATTGTACTGGAGCAAGACCACAAAAGTGCAAGAGAGAGCAAAAGTGAAAAGATGATCACAGAAAATTAAAGGGGAGTTAATGTATTTTTAACTAACTCTATTCCCTTCTTTAGTCTCTTACAGGTAAAATGTCAATGTTCTAACTCCCTCTTTATACCTGATAATCAACTGGAACAAAACATGAAATGTTTTCAGAAAAAGGCCCCTCAGTATATTGCTGAAAGGGTATCCAGAAAGACTTGTTTTCTTTACTGTGGTAAATTTTGCTAAATTAAGACTCATTATACTTCTGTAAATAGAATAATTAATTTATCAAGAGGTATTAGGATGTTGACATTGGGGGATGTCTTCCAAAATCAACTCTAAACAAAATTATAATACAGACCATTATGTGTTCAGAAATTTTATGTACTGAGGAGACTTTATTAGTCTGAGAGGAATCACAGCCCAGTGAATGAGTCACGAGCTCTGAAATTACTATGCTGTATGCTGTCAAATTTAAATATACAGACTCGCATGGCATGAACCCTTTATTAGTTAGAGAATTCATCCAGTTTACTGACTTTTGAAGCATACACAATTACTGAATAAATAGCACCATAAGTATTTTGTGTTTCCTCTCTCTAGTATTGTATTACATAAAATTTACAATGTTTTTTATCACTGATGAACATAGAAATTATTTACTATTTTATTAAAACAGAATTAGAAGAATGTGAACAAGAAAGCAAGGATGGGTTCCCTTAGGTGCAGCTTCTGGTTCCTAAAAGACTCTGACGTGAGAAATGTGAGAAAGAAACTAGGATTGATAACTAGACAGGTCAAAAATGGAGAAGAATAAGATCTAATAAAATATCCATCATCTAATAAAGATGGACTTCCGGCTTTGCAATTCTCACTTACAGAATATACAGAGTTTTTACATTTCTTTGTGGCTTTGTCTTCTGTCTTTTCTGATATTTCAATTCTTTGTTAGTACCAAGAAATAAACTCTGAAATCCCCCAGATAACCACTGGTACTTTATTACAATAAATATTTATGAAGACAGTTTCTTTATTGGGGCCAATCCTTTGACTTGCAAGTTATATCAATTCCCTTGGGAATAGATATCATAGAAAATAAACCTAAATATCAAAGATATTGCATATATTACCTTCCAATAATCAAACATTTTGCAAGATGGCCACCATTGTACACTCCTTCTAGAAATGCATTGGAATTCAGCATCTTTATTAACATTGGAATTTATAAGTTATTTTCCTTTTAGTTCTTGTGATAGGTTTCATAGTTATAGTTGAGATAGTTTTCATAGTTATAGTTGATGTGGAATTGTGTTCCTCATATATCCTTCAAAAGTGTTGTGGACACAATGCAGTGCACAGCACTCAGAAGTTGCTCATGTTACTGTTGGGAACACTGAGGTCCTTACACTCACAAATAAGAATGAAGGAAAGCAGGAATGTTGAAGATTCAGGCTTGTTTCTTCAAAGGAAAGAGATGAATAATACATTTTCTGCCCAGGGAGCTGGAAATGGAGGTGGTTAATAGACTAAATGACTCCTGTACTACCTGTAGAGCCAAGGCACATCTATCTCCCCCAGGTTCCCATAAATGCAGTTAGAGATAGTTAACAGCCTAGGTGACCAGTAAGCTATCTGTATGACTGAGACCACACCAGATCACCCTCTGGGCACTTAAGATAATGCATATAGCCTACTTATAGAAACCAGCTTCATGGAAGAAGATACATGTACTTTAAAAAAAAAAAACACTTTTAAGAATTATGCCTTATTGTGTTCACACGATTATGTTGCACCAGGAAGCATTTCCAAAGTTATATTGTATAATATGCCTAAAATAAACTACCTATGGTCACACTCTAGATGTTTGACCCTTTGCCAGCTACTGAGTGCTGTTGAACTGTGTTTCTTTCTTGCCTCATGTAGATCATAACTCTACTGACCCTGATTTGCAGAGAGCCCCATAATTAACTGCTTTGGATTTGGAAGTGAGACCATGTAACTTTCAAAAAGTGTCAAACCCATTAATTCACGTCTTCATAAAATATTTATTATGTTTTCATATAATTTTATCTCATCCTTAGTTACTAAAGGATAACAGGTGACATATCTCCTTTCTTGATTTTGACAAAAGAGAATGAAGGATGTTTGATTTGTCAAACTGGTTCCTATTGTTCATTTAAGACTAAACATCACTATATCATTTTACCTAATATAGTATATTGTTACTATTATTACTATTATTATAGTTTGGTTTACAAGTGTAGATTTCTCTGTATAACAGTCCTGGCTATCCTAACATTAACTGTAGAATAGGCTGGCCTCAAACTCATGGAGATTTGCCTGCCTCTGTCTCCCAAGAGTAGGGATTAAAATTGTGTTAAGTCAACACTTAGAACTTAATATAATTATTGTTTAATAATTATATTTTGAAATTTTAGGTGAATAATTTCCCTAATTTTACTATACTTAACACATTTCATAGGTATCCTGATATTTAACAATGTTTTGTTCTCTTGAATGATAAGTTTTTAAAGAATTATTTTATCAATATTCTATTTGCTATTGTTATACTGAAGATTCCAAAGTTCCAATTAACTAACATATAACAGTTGTACGTTCTTTGGACTTAAAATGTCATGTATTGATCTGTATATAAATTGTAACTAATAAACACTCCCTCATATTACTGATTTGTCATTTGGGGATAAAAAACCTTTCATCAGCATTTAATTATATACTTCCTAATTTTAATTGTAGTAACAGTGGATTACCATACACCATTTATATCTGCTGATACATACTACTAAGGAACATTTACATCCTTTAATTAATGTCTCTGGTTTTCCACCCTTCTTGATTCATAGCCTCTGGTGATCACGTCAATGCCCTGGTTTTATGAGTGAGGTTTTCATGTTTTCTTACATATATGTAAGATTCACCAGCATTTGTCTTTCTGTACATAACTGATCCACAGAAAACAGTGGGGCTTTTTTTGTCACAGTAATATTGTTACAAATTAAACAATTTTTAAGAGCCTAAGTGATGGATAAACAGTTGGGAGCACTGGAAATTATTTCAGAGGAGCAGAGATTAATTTACTGCCAACATGTGATAACTCACAACCACCTATAACTCTGGTTCCAGGGATTATAATTCCCTTATGTGATCTGTATAGGCATCAGGGATGTAAAATGCACATAGATATACATGTAAGAAATCACCCATACAAATGAAATAACAAAATTTCATAAATGACGGATTTTAGAGGGTATTCAATAGTACTTCATTCTGTGTATACACACATATACATACCCATATACAATTTATACAAACACATACATATTTACATATTGTCTGGGTAACTTTGCTGTCAATTTGACATATAGGGGAAGACACAACCTCAGCTGAAGAACTGCTTTGATCCGATTGGACTCTGGACAGGGTTATAAAACATTTTCTTAATTGCTAATTAATATAGAATTGTCCATTCCATTGTGTGTGGTGCCATCCTTAGTAAAACTGGATCTGGGCTTTATTAGAAAGGTGGCTGAGAAATAAAACTGATAAGTAGTGTTCTATCATTTCTCCTTCAGTTCTTGCATCCAGGTTCCTTTTTAAAGTCCTGCACTGGCTTCTTTCAGTGATGGATTGTAACCTGCATGTTATAAGATGAAATAAACATATGATTGTTGCTTTTGTTCAGTCTTTTGCCAAAAATATAGAAAACCAGTTAAGAACACACACAAACACACACACACACACACACACACACACACACACACAGAGAGAGAGAGAGAGAGAGAGAGAGAGAGAGAGAGAGAGTAATAAACCACTTTCTGATTGGATAAAGCCTGCTTCACAGTAGGAAACACATGGATGACATTGTAGATTTGGCTCAGAACACGTAACTAGAGAGCTCAAAGGCCCTCACTGGTAATGTCATTACTCTTATTGTACTAAATGGTAACAATATCATACTGCCCTTCTAAATTAGTATCTGTCTACCAATAAATTAGGAAGACTCCCAGTTATTATCAAAAATGTTTCTTTTTGAGATTTACAGTGGTTAAATCAGAAATTCACAGTTGTTCAAAGTGCATATAATAACTGTCTGTGGAGTGCTAAGTCAAAAAGTCAAAATAGGGCATTTGTACACACACACGCAGATACACACACACACACACACACACACACACATATATATATATATATATAATACATATGCAACACATTTTCCTGTCTATGACTCAGGAAGCATTATGAAGAAGGGTGCTAGAGATTGCGAGTTTGGGGAAGACCAAAGCAAATCAATGCATTTCTGACATGACAGGGCTACTGAACTCATAAGTTAGCACTTTTGATTTCCTGCATAAGACCACGACAAGTTCAAACCAACCTACCTTCTAGCATGGATAGAGCAGTGTCCAGTGATCTCTACCATTAAGTATAGAGCTTTAGACTTTTGATTACTTATTGGCAAGAGGACATCAGTTTATTGGAAGGGTATGGCCTCTAGTAGGTCCTTCAGGCTATAGTGAATAATCATCAAGGTAGAATTATATGTTTAGCAAAAAGTGTACATTGTGGTTATAAAAATGTAGGAAGATTAGATGCTGAGGAGTTTGGGAGATTGGAGTAGATCTGAGAGGAATTATCAGGAGAACAGCAGATGAATGTGATTGAATTACATAATATGAAATCTTTAAGAATTAATAAAAATAGCAGGAAAATAATGAGAAATGGCTGGTTATATTACTCAGAGGTATGCTGCATGCCTAGCCTGCATAAGCCCTAGGCATCAATCTTCTTCTAGATACACACACAAGAACACGTGATAAGGTTTTGATGTTAAATGAGGATTTTCTGAGAGCAGAAATCATTTTAAATTATTTTTTGAATCTATATCCAATTTTCTTCTTACACTGAACAGTTCTTCCTGTGTCAATGTCTCCACTGTTTTTTGTCCTGTACTCTGTTGTTAAAATCCAACACATCAGCTGAACATGCCTATATGTTCATGTTTATATGTTTATAAACCCCAAATTCAATCAAAGCATAAATAAAATGTCTCCTGTATCCAACCTGGAAAGAGGAATTGAATGCATTTGTCATTTTTAAATCTTTTTTTTTCCCTTGTAGATTTGATTCCAACTTAAATGGCAGTGTATATACTGAAGCTGATGGACTTGCTATCTTTAGGAAGCGCAATTAAGCCATGTGAGGGGGAGGTCACACCAGAAATCACAGGATTTAAACATTTATAACGCTGGATCAAAACAGTTCCTGCATCATGCTGATGATCCTCCATTTATACAATTATCCACCGCTTAGATTGCTTTGGTCTCAAAACATAGAAACCATTAATAGTGCAAAAATAAGCATGAAATGAGCATGAGATGCAGTTTCTAATGAAAAATGTATTAGCCCATGCTAATGCAAGCAAATAGAAGTTAAAAAGATCAGGGTAAGCACAATCAGCTGCAATGGAGCATAATCATTCTTGATGCTCCAAGCAGGAGGAAAATCAATGTTTCCAAAGGCCTAGACAATTTGGTGGAACATGTGAACTTTGATGAATGCCCTTTTGCACAACAGAAAAACCTTTTCTGTTTTCAGCAATATACTTAATTGGAAGATAATAAATTATTGCATATATGTTAAGTAACTAAGCGTATGTAATCATTTGTTACATTGCATGGTAGGTACTTAGTATTAAGCCAAGAAAAATAGTTTTCCTGTGAACTCAGCCAGTGTTCAGTTATGTATTTGTATAGGAGAAATCACATGAGCAAACTGCCATGGAAGGCTTAAAAATTACTTGTAGACATCGTCACAAACTCCTTTAGGAAATATGCAAGAGATTGCTAGTAAGCATTGGAGGAAGAGATTGCATTAGAAGAAAGGATACTTTTCTTTGAATGCACCAACCACTGGATTCACATAGCTTCAATTTGAAAGTATAACAGTCTGATAGAGCAACAAAGCCATTCCGGGAATGCCGGAGCACATTTTTAATTACAGCACTCAGGACTTAGAGTCAAGTAGATCTTTGTGAGTTTAAGACCAACCATGATCTATAAAGTAACTTCCAAGCCAGTGATACATAATGAGAACATGGCCACATTACCTAACATGACCTTAGTTACCTAACAAGAGTGCTGAGATCCAGGTTCAGGAAGAAGTCTTCGCTCAATAGGTAAAAACCATAGAAGAAGATATTTAATATCAATCTCAGGCCCACGTGCATAAGCATTTTAACATATATACATGTTTACACACATGTAAAAATGCTTACATATATGACACCCATACGAATAAATGAATGAATGAATGAATGAATGAAAACATAACTTTTAAATTACAGGTATTCAAAACTTGAATTCATAATAGTTGAATATCAGTTACCACATGATAAATATATTTCTCATAAACTATATGGGGACAACCAGTTTTTCTATTGTTTCTCATTAAGATTTCAGGAGATTAATGTGTCTTATTCCACTTTACAGATTATAGTTCTTCAATCCATATATTTTGAATTTTATGTTAACTTGAAACCATATTCAAGAAATGCCATTTGGTATTAAAGTTTTCCTTTTCTTGTTGATATTGTAGTATGGAGATTTTTGTTGGAAGGATAGGTTTGTTTTGTCAATACTAAAGAAATTAATTATAAAAGACCCTTAGAAATTCAGGAAAAATAATATTTTATTTTAATTGCAAACTTTATTTTATTATTGTATATTTTTTAAAGGTTCAGTTTTAATGCATGAGCTAGATTTTCTGGTTAGATTAAATAAGCATGACAAATTCTCTTTTGATTCAGTCTTCCAAAGAGCTGACCATTATTTCTCACTGTTGAACAGACAACAGGGTCAAAAATACTGGTCCTCTAGGTATCTGAGGAGCATCCTTCCTCATGAAGCAGCAGCCATCATCCTGTATCATTAAGGAGCTATAGATATATCTCTAAGTTAATTTGAGTAAGGTAGTCATATCAACCATTAGAAATTAATGTCTGTCTCCAAGGCTTAATCTTCCAGCAAAAGCCTGACATTCTCACATTGAGATTAGGATTTCAACAATAATTTGAGCAGGACAAGATGATTCATTGAGAGCACTTGGAAAACAATACAGTTATTAAGAATACAATTGTATTCAATCACATTGTATTATAGTCAATTACATTGTATAGAATGTATTCAATTGAAAATGTGTTGAAAATTGAAAATGCATTCAGAAATATGCAAATTTTTATTGCAATGCATCTTGAACATTACAACAATATATACAAATATATCCAATTTTAAAAGAATTTCAGTGGGAAACAAAAAAGAGAATGGTTTCAATGAAGAGTTTAAAGGTGGGGAAAAAAGGTCAAAAAACAGGAGAAGAAAGGATGAGTGACAAACAGAGCCAAAGTTGTTTGAAAAAGGCTTAAGGAATTGCATTAGGGTATATTTGACAAAATATGCACAATGCATACAAGTATAGTTGTGTAGACATACGTGTACACCTCACGGGTCTCAAACCAACAAGAGGTGATGATGCTCCCCTCAAGAAGCATAGAATAACAATTAATCCAATATCAGACATTAAAAACCTCTTTTTCTATAGTTGCTCCCCAAACAACATAGATTATTGATTTACTGATGGAACCCGTTGTTGTCTCTTTCATCAGTTGATGGTGAGTCGCAAATTCTGAAGACATACATATTTAGGAGACACTTAAATCTCCTACATGTATGACTGAAGATAGATCTAATCTGAATTCCTTCCTCCTCCTATTTAGCTTCCATGGATCAAAACTACTATTCAGCTTGCAAGAGACAGAAGTAGTCAATATTCCTAACCAGTTGCACATCTAGAATCCAAAATAATGACTGGCCTGAAAAGTTTTCTATAAATATGTCATAAGTGAGCACTCATGTTGCTTTTACCCAACAGTTGTCTAATTGGACTTCAGGCACACTCAACAGGAAGGAAATCTCTGATCCTGAAAACCTACCCAACACACCAGAGCTAGTCTTGGCATGGATCTTAGAAAAAAAAGCAACTATTTCCATTTTGCTATACTGGCATAATTCCTTTCCACATTCTAAATTTGATTCATAGACTCTCAGAAAAGGATAGCTATACCCATTATCAAACAAGTCTCTGTTTGCAGCAAATGGAGAATATCACAGAAAATAATGAGCAAAATTCAGATATAAATGGATCATGAGGAGACCAGCTCTGATGGATGCAGCACAGCCAGCCCTTATATCTACATCACACTTCTTGCATCTATGGCTCAGGGTGTAAGAGGAGGGCAGAGAGAATGTCAGAGGCAGAATATCAGGAAGTCTACTGTGACATGGTAATGTGGTTGGAGGAAATTTCAGTGTTCCACCCTTAGGGAAGGAACTAAAGAAAATTGCTTGAAGAGGGAGAATTACTCTCAGAGAGATGAGGCCCCTCATTGTTACCTGTTCCAGAGTGGTCAGTCACAGTGCCGTAAACACACAATCAACAAAAACAGCTTCAGTGGGTTGTATTTATATATTTGTGCATATTAATAAAAAAGCATTCATTTGAGAACGTAGGAACTAGGGAATGGTTTGAAGGAAGGTAATTGAAAGGATTAGAGATAGAAGAACAAAAAAAGTGAAGTGAAGTTATTGTGTTAAATTTTAAAAGTTTTTATAGAAGATTCTATCAACACAAATATTAATGTTGCCTCCCTGCAGATTGAATTTTTGAAGCTCAGATTTACTTTTTGAATATCTGTGGGGTAGTTAATAGTAAATCTCTTGACCATGAGACAAATATCTGGAAGAAAAACAATTAAAAAGAAATATATTATAATTTGATACCTGTTGGTTATATTGTCTCAAGTAGAGGGAAACCACATTTGGTAATGGAAACAGCTAACTACTCAGTGTGAGCGAAGTCATGCTTATTACAGGAGTATATGCTACCACTTATTTACTAAGCCTATGAGATCCTTAAGACAAGCAATAATCATTAGTCCTTAAAGCCACAGATAAACATAGTCATCACTCTTCGAGGAAACTCATAGCACCTGGAGAGATGGCTCAAAAATGAGTGGCACTGTCTGCTCTTCCAAAGGTCCTGAGTTCAATTCCAAGCAACCTCATGGTGGCTCACAAGCATCATGTAATAAGATCTGGCACTCTTTTGAAGAAGAGACCTCTTCAGTCGTCCTCATTCACGTGAAATCCAATATAGACACGTTCAAGAGAACCACCGTAAATGGGCTGCCCATGCATGCTTCAGCATTGTCAGGGCATAAATTCCATTCATTTATTTTTCACAGAGCACCCGAACCAAACAATTTGAGTGCTGTGCAGCCCAGTTTCAACTGATAGAGATACAAAACACTTTAATCTGTGGAAACATTGTGGAAATAGGGGTAGAAAGATTCTAAGCATGAAAACATCAGGGAGTTTGTTCTGAGACATTTTCCTAGTAATATCAAAAGTTATACCCATAATGTGGCACCAATGTGACTGACCAAACTTGAGCTGACAAAGAATAAAACAAATGGACAAGCCAAAGTGGAGGAAAATGAGAGTCCATGGACCCTTCAAAGACACATGAATTGCACAGAAATTTTCTTCTGTGCTCAGGGAGGAGAGGGGATATAGGTAGGAGAAACTATTAGATTGGCAGGTCTGGAATATGTGCCTGTCTTAGATAAGGAACAATTCCCTTGTAGAAATGGCATGCACCTGTGTCCAGAAAGTCCCAAGTCAAGTTTAGTCAATCAGCTAAACAGCTTAAAACCCAGCCTTGCAAGGATGGCTGGGACAGGGAGCTACAGTGTTACTGATCATGTATAACAAAAGCCCACCATGGGTGAAACTGTTGCTGGCCCTGTCCAGGCAACATTCACCCCATATTATTGCTCCTTGACTGCCCAATTAGAATAAAGATTAGCTCAACATACTAGAATTACCCAAGTTTTTGTTTAAAAGGGCCTGCATGTCTTTGACTTGTGTCATCACTGACATTTTGTGTGGATGATCTATACCTGTATAGTGGCTATTTCTGCAGAATAAATGTTTTTGTGTTTGCATATTATTGGAGTCTGGGGGGTATTTCTTCAGTCATTCTTGGTACCTAACAAGATAAATAATAGAAGATAGTGTTTTTTTTTTTCCTCTACGTAGGTCCTGCCACCTAATATTTTAAGACATTTTAAAAAAATGCTACAAATAGGAGACCCCGTAAATCAACACACGAGCCCAAGGGAGATCTTTCAAAATCTAAAGCACTTGTCTTTTAGGTATGTGTAAATTGTATATATTGAACCACAGAATTGAAGATCCAATTAATATACACTAAAACCTAAGAAATTTAAATTCAGTAAAAGACAAAGATCTGTTAGTCTAAATTTATAAACCTTCATCACCCTGTTTCATCTTTGTGTAATCAAGGTGAATCCACAGAATTAATCTACTCAAAACTACAAAAAATAGGGAAAAATAGGGAAAAAAATCAAATAAAAAGTGAGCTCTGACATATCTGAAATTTTCATAATTTAAATTATTTACATATATAAATATTTATGAGCGTGTCTTTTAATAATTAGCATGAAATGAATAAGAATTCTTATCTATTAATGCTTGGTTTTAAAAATGGATTTAGTGAGCAAGAATAGCCAGAAGAAAAATTTCTTAGCTTTCAGCTTTGCCCAGCATTCACTTACTCAGTCTATACCAAATGTGTTGTGAGAATGTGATGGTTGAGAGCAGGAAAATTAACCAGAGATAAATCCTGAGACTTCCTACACTATTTTGGAGTTCGGCAGATGTTTGAGTTAAGGAGGCATCTGGGGTATTGATGTATCAATCCAAAACACTAACAGCAAAGGCTACTTTTTAGAGCTTGCAGCTCTCCGAGAAGAACAGAAAACCAGTGTGCTAAGCATTCTGTGTGTGTGCCTACTGGGAGCATAACTGGAGAGTGAAGACAAAATTATCATAATCACCCAGAGTTAATTATCTCCTTCAGTAAACAGGAATTTAGCAGAAAGGAAGTTAAATGAGAAAATAGATAAGGCAAAATACTCTCGAGGAGTATGAGGGCCAAGGAAATGAGACGCCCTAGGAACACACTTGAAGCCTTCCCAGCAGCTGGACATTAACAATATCAGGAACACAAAACAGAAAAAGAATGCCAGAGAGGAGGGAGGAAACACACACACACACACACACACACACACACACACACAGAGTGGGGAGAGAACGAATGAGAGAGAGAGAGAGAGAGAGAGAGAAATAGAGAGAGAGAAAGGGAAAGAGGGTGAGAGAGAGAGAGAGAGAATGAGAGAGAGAGAGAGAGAGAGAGAGAGAGAGAGAGAGAGAGAGAGAAGGTGAAAGACTTTACTATATACCTTCACTTTTAAAGAGAATTTCCAGGTGATCCTCCAAAAGGAAAAAGTTACAAACATAGCCAATGTCTTCCATGTAAGAGAAAAAGTCACATTTTACTGTGCCTGGGAAGGAGAGGATTGTTAGGTAGAAATGTTTCCACTTGAGAAGGTAATCAATTACTCATTCGATGGGTAAAAATATTATAATTGTAGAAATAAATAGGATGGAGTCTTGGGCTGCAAAATATCAAAAATATTGGCTGGCAACCTGGACTGTGGAAACGACAGTTCTAACTCTGAAGATAACTGTTGTTGTTGAGAAAGTCAGACAGCACAGTTAAGAGTTAAAGAATGCACGTCAAACAATTTACTGGAATAACATTTTCAAATTAACACTTTTAGGTGCGCTGTCATCATGAAGACATAAAGGAGCATAATTTAAATTTTATTTCATTGACTGAAATTGTATTTTCAAAGATAAAAATCCCTAGCCAATTAGATATGTCTTCAGCATTTTCTTCATATTAAATGAAAACTTTTTAAAATGAATTGATAATCATTTTAATAAAATTACTTTAATTTCTTATTAGTTAGGAACTAAATTAAGTAAAACATATTGTTTCTTTATTAATGTTTCAGAGGAAATAACTATAAGGCATTAATTTTTTCTCAAAATTTTAAAGATGGCTATAAAAATTACCGGTAACATTTTCAAAGCATGAGTGGACTCACCATTTTAAAATTGTACATACATTTTTCAATTTTGAAGTTAAGTTCTTTTGGTTAATAGAACTTCTTTCTTATATAAAATTTTGTTAGAAAAGCAGGCAAATTTTGGAAGTTTTGATTCCATTAAAGCAACCTTTTCTTAAGATCATTTTATAAATTAATATAAATTACATACTCATGCATGAATAGACACCAAAAAAGAGCACACAGATGTTTGAGTTGAAGTACACATCTGTTGGTAAGTGAAGAAATTTTGTATGTGTTTAACTGCATCTGCCCCTTACTTTTCCTTCTATATTTATAACTAAAATGGTATTTTTCGAATTAAAATAAATTATTATCTAGAAACAAATCTTGCAGTTTTGAAACCCCAAGTGTATTTGCTTGACATTTTATTATTTTGCAAGGAAAAATCTCTGACAAAATATAATCTGTGAGTCATAAGTGGGCTTTACCTATAAAGTAATGTTTGTAATGATTAATTAACTATATACTATTAACATTATTAGAAAAATTGTGTTGAAATACAACATGTCATCAACTGACTGGGTTTTATTGTTATTAGGAAGCAAGATAGTAATTAGAATCACTTCCTAATTACATATCTGCATATATTATATTGATATAAATAGCTGAATTGTTTTCTTGACACAAAGAATTTTTTAAAAAACATGATTTATTGCCAACAGTGGCAACCTATGAAAAATGATTTATGTGAAACTGAAAAAGCAAACTCCAAACAATAGTGTACACACTTAAATGGTGTATAGTAATCTAAAGGATTAAGTGGTACTGTAAATATATTATGCAGCTGACTTTTTACATTTACATATTGCCTGCTTCAAAATCTAACAGGAATGCATTTAAGAACATCAAATATCGTGGAGGGAGCCAGTTCAGGGAGCTGACCTGGCCTCTGATAGTTTAGGAAGCTCCCACCAGAGGAGTGGGCCAAATTTGGACGTCAAAGGTAAGAGAGGCAGTTGGGGTTATGCTGGGAGGCCACCAGTAGGGAAATGTGGTCTTCGCTTAGGTTCAGGGAGCTGGCCTGGCTTCTGGTTAAGTAGGAAGTGTCTGAAGATCTTGTGGTTTGTGTGTGTGTGTGTGTGTGTGTGTATGTTTGTGTTGGGGGGATTGTTATAGTTGCATTCCCTGAACTCAGAAATCTGTTTGATTCTGCCTCTAGAGTGCTGGGATTAAAGACATGGGCCACCACCACCACCAGAGCAGAAATTGTGGGAGTGACCAAGCAATTACTGGTCCAGCCTGAGACTAATGCTGTGAGAGGGAACACATCCTTGACACTACCTGGATCTTCAGTACCCATAGACAGAATAGCTCAGAGAACTAAGATAGAATCATACACACTGGCGGAAAGGATAAAAAACAAAAGAAGGAAAGAAGGAAGGAAGGAAGGAAGGGAGGGAGGGAGGGAGGGAGGAAGGAAGGAAGGAAGGAAGGAAGGAAGGAAGAAAGGAAGATAAAGGAAGGAAGAAAGAGAAAGGAAGGAAGGAAGGAAGTGAGGGAAGGAGAGAGGGAGGGAAGGAGGGAGGAAGGGAAAGAAAAGGATATAAAAGTTATGATAGTGCTTTCTCAATGATGACATTATGGAATCACAATGGATTCATAATGATGTTTGGATGGCTAATGAAAATATATATGGAAATATATATTTCACCACATATATGAAAGTAAGTAAGATATAAAGACCCTAACAGAAATAAAAAAAAAATCAAAGGAGGATGCATTGGAGTGTGAATAGTAGAGACAGTAGAGAACAGAAGACAATTGTAGCCAAAGATGAATAGTGCTTGGGAAAAGTAAGTACCCACAAAGTAATAGGTCCACCCATGATTTGGTACAATTAGTTTATAATAATAATAAATAAATGAAAATGAAAAACTGACAGAGCACATCATATTTCGTCAGAAGTTATGTTTGATGAGAACTCAAACTTCAAACATTTGCTGAAATTAATGTTGTGTAGAAGATACTTATAAATATGTATATATACAAAATCACAATGAAACTAAAACATTAATTTTCTTTCCTCTTAATTTAAATGACATTATAGAAAATGTGCATATTTGAGACAGACAAAATATATGAAAAGAATTTTGCTATGTATAAAGATTTTTATGAAATGATGTTTATGTGAAGAATGTCTATGAGAAAGGGGATGACTACTTTGCAAATATGCTTCATAATTTCAAGATACATACTTGAGTGATTTCTAAGGAGAAATGGTCTCATTCTCATAGCCTAGTTGTAAAATGTTATGTAGTAAGGGCACTTTTAAATAAACACCATTCTCTTTTTTATAATGTAATGTACTGTCAACCAATTTTGCATATATTATATTATAATAATATACAGCATATGTGCATATAGTCCTATGCATTTCAGCATACACTTGGGATTAAATGTAACATTGCTGAATATTTTTATTTATATTTCAACGATCTTGATGTAATATTTAATCTCATAGTATATCAGTATTTAAAATGTTATTTATATTTTATTAAATGCATTTAGCATATTTTAATTTGGCATGATTTTATAAAAGTAAATATTTTGATTAAAGAAATTTTTAGAGATCAATGACATTTTAAGTAAATGGACATCTGTGTTGAGATAGCATCTCTCTCTCTAGCAACATAAAAATCAGAGCAAGTTTCAAATCTCTGACTAAAGCAAATTTATATTGAAGAGAATTAAATATATACATATATTACATACATACTATATATAGATATATAATATAATTTTAAATTTTGGAAACTAACTGTATGTTTTAAGACAGTTAATTAAATGTTAACTTATATGTGTACCTTCTAAATTAGACATACTAGTATACTTACAGAAATTGAATCCTCTTTTTACTAAGGGAAAATTAGTATATAGATACTGAGTTGTGTTATGTGACATTTAGACTTTGATACTATGTAAATTACTCTGTCAAAAAATTAAGATGCTTTTATAGAAAAAAATGGGAGGTCAGATGATTTGTGAAAAAATATGACTTATTTAAAGGTAAGTCAGTTCTAATATTTGAAATTAAATTTACTTATTTCATAAAATCAATGGATTTTTGTTGATAGAGAATAAGGGGGTGTTGGCATATAAGCAGTAAAAAGCTAAGAATTTATTCCATATATTGACATACATGCTAATAATTTATAAAAGAAACATCTCTCAAAAACTATCAGATTTCCAAAAATTGGTTCTTATATCTTTGTTTCATGATACATTTAAGTTCTTCCATATTTTCATTAAATAACTGATTTTAAGATCTTAGTCTCTGAGTGAGGTATCCCAGACTCAGAAAGACAAGTACCATATATATTTATTCATAAGTAGCTTTTAGAAATAAATTTTAAAAAAAGAAAGAAATATAATTCAATCCCAGAGAACCTAGACAAGAAAAAGAACCCTAACAGAAACATTCATGAATCTAATGTACATGGAAAGTAGAAAAAGACAAAATCTCCTAAGTCAATTGGGAACATGGGAGAAGGTAAGAGGGGAGGGGGATAAAGGAAGAAGAGCAGAGAAAAATATATAGCACAATAAAAATAATTTAAAAACACCTTAGTCCGAATTTTTATTAAATAATCTTAATAAATTATTTGATGTTTATGTCTTGCAAAGGTTTATTTTTACATTGTTTAGGTGTAAGCTATGTTTGTATAAATGTCTGCCACTAGTGTGCAAATGTTCACAGAGCTCAGAGAGGTGTTGGATACCCTAGATCTGGAGTAACAGGCATTTGCATGCTGCCACATAATGGATCCTGGAACAGAAATTCTGCCCTCTACAAGATCAGGAAGTCAACACAAAAGCTGGTCCATGGCTCCCCACACCTTTTCCTTTTTATTAAAATAATTTTATTAGTTGTTAACATCCCCACTAAAGTTTTCCCTCCCTCTGCCCCCCTTAATCTTTCCCCACTTCCCCTGTGAACCTCCCCCCACATTGTTACTCCTCCTTTCCTATGCAGAAAAGGGAAGACCTCCCACGGATATCAACCAAACATGGCCTATCAAGTTCTAGTAATATTAAGCACCTCTCCTTGTATTATGGTTGCACTAAGCAACCCAGTGTGAAGAATAGAGCTGCAAAAGCCAGCAAAAGGGTAAGAGAGTGCCAGCTCCACATGTTAGAAGTTTTCAAAGCAGACAAAGCAACATGCATGAAGCATATACATAGAGCGTCTACTAAGGTCGGTCCCATGCAAGCTTCCTTGTTTTAATTTCAGTGAGACCCTATGAGTCCAGGTTACATGATTCCATGGATTTATTGTGTCCTTGACCTGACTCCTCTGGCTTCTACAATCCTTCCTCCCTGTTTTCTGTATGATTCCTGAGCTCTTCCTAATATTTGACTGTGGGTCTCTGCATCTGTTTCCATCAGTTATCAGAGAGATAAAGTCTCTCCAATGACAACTGGACTAGGCACCAATCTATGAGTGTAGCAAAATATTAGTCATTGTATTGACCTTTCTTCTTTCCTTTGTCTTTCCTTCCTTCCTTCCTTCCTTCCTTCCTTCCTTCCTTCCTTCCTTCCTTCCTTCTTTATACACAAAATTAATTTTCTAAGTAATTTCCCAATTGAAGAACCCATTTAAGTATCATTCAATGAACCAGTTTAAAAATCAAGTCTATGTTAGAATATTTAGTTATTTTAATTTTCCTGAGGCACTGTAATTACTAGTAAGACAACATTTTCATTGCTTTAAATACAAATTGTGTTTATAGGACTTAATGTTTGATTATTCACTTGTACTGTAAAATATATTTGTAATGTGTTAAATGCTTTAGATGACACCAAGAGATTTTTTTTTTCTCTTATAATGACAAAAAAAAAAATCAGGCTGTAACTCAGGGGGCCCAGAATCATAATGGGATTTGCTCTGATGTTATTGTTAGAGATTCAAAGTCCTTTCCTCATTTCTTCACCTGTGTCAAGTCAATCAACACAAAACTATACTGATTTTTCTGAAGTTTCTGTCAGTTCCTAAAATAAAACCATAACACAAAATGATTGTTTCTGTCACATTAATTTAATAGAATGTCCTCAATGCTAAATAAGCAGCCAGCATTCAACGGAATAATATACCACTCTTGACTACTATAAATCCATCATCTTTTTTGATACTCCATGTAAGAATGCTGAAGATATTGCAAGGTCCTTTTCTGCCTACTAGACAAGAAGCATAACAATGTAATGTTGAAACAAAAAAATCTAGCATAGAATCCTTCTCAGGGGGAGAAAGGAGACACATGGGAAGGTTTAAAAGTTTAGTTTAGGTGCTACAAATAAACCATATGTTCTCATCACCAGCATCTGTTAGTTATGATGATCAGGTTAAGCAACCCTCTAACAAATGAAAATATTTTGAATTGTTTCTTTTTCAAGTACGTGGAGGCCAAAGAATAAACAAAATATCTTTTTTATGCTTGTACAACTTGTTTAGACAGTCTTGCAATTTCCCTAATATTTATAATGTTTTAAAGTAATGTTTTATACACAGTTCTCAAAATTTTATTAATAATCTAAGAGAATCAAATCTATTATTTTATACTTTGAAACACAAAATAGCAAGGTCCACAGTATTTAACTCACAGTAAAATGTGAACCCATTGGTTCCATAGACACTGAAAAAAGAGGAGTGTTTATTGAAGGCTGGGAAGAATAGTGGAAAAATTGATTCATACATACCAAGTTTCAGAAAGATAGAGGCCAAGATTTCTGGAATCCTGTGGTGTGTGACTGTAGGTACAAAATATCCTGTACACATTTTAAAGCTAAAAGAAAGGAGGTTGAATGTTTTTATTTATTTATATATAAATATATATGTGTGTAATATATAATTACATATATAATTATTTCTAGAGCGTGAAAACATATATGGTTTAAGATCATTAAAATATTATACCATGTATATCTTTATTTACAAATTATTACTCCAATAAACAACATAAGTGATTTATTTATTATTTAAAAACTTTGAATTTAAGTAAAATATATTAAGAACTACTAAAAGTGTCAGATTATTCATTGATGTAACAAATCCCTATTCATCAAGAACCTATAAAATCAATTGCTGATTTTATGATATTTTAATATCCAATAAAGTATGTGAATATATATATGAGAAAATAGTGTTGAGAGATTTTTAGTGTCATCATTCATCAAGAAAATCAGAAATGAAAAACACAATATGGTATTGATAGCCACAAGATAATTGCAATATTACATTTTAATATCAAATTGTAGTGAGGATGGAGAGACTGGAGAGACACATAACCACATAGGTGTGGATGGAGATGCTTAAATAGTGCAGTGAAGCTAAAATACTGAAATTAAACTTGCTACTTCCACATTCTGCCATTTCTTTTTGTAGCACAAATCCTGAGGCATAGCTTTGACTGAAGAAAGCTGTAGATAAGAGATAACAGTAAAGGTAGAACGTATTCTCTGTGTCAAAACAAGAGGAAGAAGGACCAAGAAGTCCAAAAATCTGTTTGATCAAATTCTGCTTGCAGGTTATCTCTAGTAGTTAACTATATATATGTTTGTATGCATGTATGTATGCATATGTTTTATATATATATATATATATATATATACATATACACACATATATGTATGTGTATAAACAGCTGTAGTGAAAATAAAAATAGTTCATTCATGAAAATAACTCAGCCTTGTGTCTCCATCCATCATCTGGTTTCCTGTGCTACCCATGAATTTGCAGCATGCAACAGTTTATTATAGCTATAAGGATACAGGAAATTTAATACAATGGATTATTTCATTACAAACACTCAAGTTTCAAACTAATACATCATTTTAGGACAAAATTAAGGTAGCTTAGCATCTTTGTAATTTGATATTTTATATATAGCATTAAAATTCCAAGCCGCAGTGTGAGGACTCTATTTTGGCATGATTAAGGAAGTGAATTTGCATCTTTGGAGAATCTAGTATCTCAGAAACTGTGAAGAAAACCCTACTGAGTTTTCACAGATTTGAAAATGAATGAGTAAGTCAAATCAACATCTCTGTTTCAATCTTGAAGCTATTAAGCCAAGTATTGTCACACATACACATGTCTAACCATATAATTAAGGATTGTTGGAGTAATAGAGAAATGGCTTGTTCATTTAATGGCTGCCCAGACTCCCAAAATAACCACACAGAAACTATGTTAATTAAGTCACTCTTGGCCTATTAGCTCTGGCTAGCTCTTTTTTTTTTTTTTTTTTTTTTTTTTTTTTTTTTTGGCTAGCTCATCTGAATTTAATCTATCCCTATTAATCTGGGTATTGCCACATGCCTGTGGCTTACCAACAAGTTTCCATCCAGCATCTGTCTCCATCGGGGCTACATGGCTTCTCCTGACTTGTCCTTCTTTCTCTCAGCATTCAGTTTAGTTTTCCCTGCCTAGCTTTTTTCTGCCCTACTATAGACCCAGGGAAATTCTTTATTCATTAACCAATAAAAACAACACATATACAGAATGACTTTTCATACCAGATTGCCACCAATTTGAGATCAGCCTCAATGATACAGTGAATTTAACAGTAGCTAGAGATATAAAGCAAGACCCCATTTCCAAATAACAAAAGAATAAAAACCAAAACACTCATTGACTACTGTTTGAAACATGTAATTTTATTGTAACATTTGTAAGGATGTCTAACTTAGGAAACTGTTCTATGCAGTATTTTAATGCTTAAAGAAATCTTGTTTTAAGAAAAGTATAAATAGACTGGAGAGATGGCTTAGCTATTGAGAGCACTACCTGCTTTTCCAAAGGACCTGAGTTCAATTTCTAGCAACAACACGGTGGCTCACAACCATCTGTAATGAGATCTGGTGTTGTAAGGGAGAGGCGGCCCCTTGTTTGTCCCAGCTGCCCGACTAGCTTACACCTGAAATAACCACACAGAATCTCTATTCATTAAAACACTGCTTGCCTCATTAGCTCTAGTTATTTATTGGATAATTCTTACATCTTAATTTAACCCATTTCCATTAATCTGTGTATCACCACGTGACTGTGGCTTTCCAGCAAGATTCTAACTGGCATTCATCTCAGTCTCTCTCTTTACCCTTCTTTTCAGCATTCAATTCTGTCTTCTCTGCCTACCTAAGTTCTGCTTTATCAGGCCCAAAGCAGCTTCTTTATTCATTAACCAATGAAAGCAATATATGAAAAGAAGAACCTCCTATACAAATCTGGTGCCCTTTTGAGGAAGAGATTGGGTCAGTCATCCTCTTCAACTTAGACACTGAAACCCAATAAGGAAAAGTTCAACAGAACCACTGTATATGGGCTCTCCATGAAAAATTGTCAGGGCATAAATTTCATTCTAAAATTTCATGTATGAATGAATACCTCTATTTGCTTATGTAAACTATTCTGAAACCTTCTAACAAAAATTGTGAACAGCCAAATAAAATTAGAACTGCACAGCACATATTGCCCTAAAAATGTCCAATTTAAAAAGCATTCACTAACAAACACTATGTGGTACATAGAAATAGTTAAACCCAATCCATTTGAAGAGATATGTAAACGATAAAGAAACTAAAACTTGTTAGTTAGAGAATAGTTACTTTAAAAACTAAGTATGAAAATAATAGGAGATAGTCTAACAGTAAATTATCTGGTCCTCTGGCACTTAAAATCTCCAGTTCCCTCTTCTGCACTGTTCTCTGAGCCTTAGGTGCTGAAATATTTCAGAAATGTATTGATTACAAGTGGGTTTCACAATTCTACAATTTAATTTGTTGTGGTTTTCTGCAATGGTCTCCATCGGTTAGAATACATAAAAATAAGTCAATTAAATCCCACCAACACAGTTGCCTAAACATGAGCTAAACTAAAGCACCACCTACAGACATGCCAAAGTAGACACGAAAGCCCACAGGTCTCAAATCAACACAAAGGACTTCGGCCAGCTAAAGAGTGCTGAGAGGTGCAGAATCATCATTCTCTGGGAAGAGTACACAAATTGATTATCCCATCTCAACTACTCATCACCACAAGCATATTTACTTATAACATTTTATAGCCCAAGCAGGTTATTTTGGGGAATACAAAGAAAGTAAAAAGAGACAAAGAATTTGAAAGAAAGCAAGAAGGGTTTTGAGGGAGAAAAGAGAAGGGAGAAATGTGGTAATAATAATATCAAAATAATAGAAAAAATTCTATTACAATCTCAAACCAATGTAAAGATCTCAAAACAATGTAATAAATGGGAGTTGGAGAGGTAATGTGGTTGTTAAGAGGGAATAATATAACTAATAATAATAATAATAACTAATAATCTAACTAATAATGGGGGTTGGTGAGATGATGAAGTTGTTAGGAGCAAATACTTTCTTACCATGGGGCTATACTTTGGTTCCCATAACTCAAGCCAGATGGCTTACAACTGTTTGACATTCCACTACCTGAGGAACTTACACCTTCTTCTGACTCCCTTGTCACACAGCTGACATGGACACCCAAATAACAGTTACATATACACTTATCCATAATTTAAAAAATTCTTTAAAACATTTAATTGTGCTATTTTTATTATGATTTCTCATAAGTAGGATAGAGCAATAAGCCTGGATCAAAGAATGTTTATTTTAATTAATTTAATTAGACAGAAATAGAGTAACACAAAGAGAGAAAGACCAAAAGAGTCAGCACGAGACAGAGAAACAATATAAACTCTATATCTTTCTAAAGTTTTTAACGGACCTGATAGTTTGCAGTCTTTCTAAGGTACAAATCTAAGCAGTAATGACCTTGTTTAGCTTCCAAAATCTTATGAAACTGAGTAATATTATGAAGGATACAGTAAACTAGAGAGAAATACCATTTCTCCTAAAATCGTGTCTCTGCATTCCTCTATAAAGACTATATGCTAACAGGCTGTGCCACTGGAATATCCTCCGTGTCTGCTTTGGTCTATGTTGTCACCATATAGCTGACTGATAATACAGCAGTTCTCTGGGAGCAAATGAGCTTTTCCTATGGTCATAACAGTCTGCTTCAAAGGCTTTCTCACTATGAATTGAAAATATTACACACACACATACACACAAACACACCTACTTACTTACAAATTTTAATGGGAAATTTTGTAATAATTTTTCCTAAGTGAATTTATATTACATGTTTGTTGAAAATTATTAAAGCAACAAAGAAAGTATGGGGCATAGATATTTAGTACATTAGTATATATTTGCAAAGATCTTGAAAGCAGAATTATAGGATAGTGGGGAACAAAAACTTTCCCCAGAAACTATCCTTCAAATAAATTGCCCTTGTCAAGACTGTCAGAGTAAAATTCAAAGAGAAAATAAATGCTGAGGAAACAAATGAAAATGAGTAAATTGACCAGGTGAAGGTTTGAGTTACACACAGGCTGGCATTGAAGGACATGTTCAGAACAATGGATGGACACCAGAAGAGCTGCTGAGGGCTACATGGTCAAGCTGAGATCATTGAACATGTCCAGACCAGACAGTTCTTGGGCCAACGATGAAGGATTTTAGAAACTAAGAAAGGAAAAAGGGATGGCTCAAGTGGTTCAAGTCCCTCTTGTACAAGAATGACAACCTGAGTTTTTCTCTCAGCAGCAGCATAAAAGCCTCACAGCATGGCTCATATGTTACACCAGGTTGTGTAGAATCAGAGACAAGGCCACCTCTGTGACTTGTTGGTTAGGCTCAGATTCAATAAGAGAACCAGTCTCAAAAAACAAAAACTGAGATGAACAGCAATAGAAAAAACAAAAACTGAGATGAACAGCAATAGAAGAAGATATGTAAAACTGATGTCAGATTTTCAAGCATTCAGGCAAGAGTAAGGACAGCTGAACACAGAGAAACACACACACGCGCACGCACACACACACACACACACACACACACACACACACACACATAGAGAGAGAGAGAGGAGAGAGAGAGAGAGAGAGAGAGAGAGAGAGAGAGAACACAAGAACAATAACAACAAAGAGTCACCAAACAAACAAAAAATCTTTAATAATAAAAGTTGAAAGTGGGAATGAATCACTTCCTTTCTTGTGCATCCTTCCTGGGTTATAATCCGCCACTCCTCCCACGTCCCATTGTGTTCTGACTCTATTGTCACTGTTCTCAGGGTCTCACCTGGGAAGCTTCTTTTTATCTGAAGAAGATTCTTAACTTCTTTCATTTAGTGACTATTCTGTAGTTTTGATTTGATTTTCTAACTTTGTATATGCATAAAGAAAATGTGTGTTTTCCTTTTCTTTTTTTCTTAGGTGTACATGCGCATATGTGTAAATTATTCCTCTTGTTTATGACTTCTTTTAAAAATTCTGTAATGAAACTCAAATTCAGATCTGAGATAATTTAATAAGGAATGGCAATATAAAGTTTTGTCTACTTTCAAGGAGGACACCGGGAGAAGGGAAAATAGAAAATATTTTGAGAGTGAAGTGGGGGCTAGCGGAGATAGGTGCAGGAGGAATGAGGTGAGGACAGAGAGAGAGTACTTGGAGAGACAAGTGAAACTGAGAAGCATTTGGCGGGCAATGTGGAAGCTTAATGAAGTGGAAATTCCCTGGAATCCAAGAGATTGACCCTAGCAAATTCTTTTAGGAGTGGGGATACTTCGCCCAGACTGGGACTGTAGACATCTTCTACAGCCAGTCAAGACTATTAGTAATGTGACTGGGACATCATCCCAGTCACCTGTAATCTGCCCTGCCTCCAAGATGTGCTGGGAAAATAGTGGCACAGAGTTTGTGGGAGTGGCCTACCCATTACTGCTTCAATTTGAAAACTATGTCACAAAAGGGACCCCATGCATAATACTACTTGAACAGACAGGAGACAGAAGCAGGACTGTCGAGAGACCCAGGCAGAACTAAACAACATGACTGGCAAAACCCAATAAACAGACAAAGGTTAGTGAAATTCTTCCTAATGGTATTCTGCTATACTCATAGAATGATGCCTAGCTCAAGTGTCATCAGAGGAGCATCATCCAGCAACTGATAGGAGCCTATGCACATATCCACAGCCAACCACTCGTCAGAGCTGGGGACACAGAACAATTATGGAGTTGCATTGTAGGTGTCAGAGAGGGATAAGACAGCAATAGAACACGGTCAAAAGAATCAACTAAGAAGGGAGCATAGCGGTTCATAGAGGCTGAAGTCATAAACACGGTCTCTATATGGATCTGAGTTAGGCCCTCGGCTTGTACCTTATTGCTGTGCAGCTTCTTGTTATTGTGGGACTCAGAATAA
Organism: Myodes glareolus; assembly: GCF_982192425.1. NCBI lineage: Eukaryota > Metazoa > Chordata > Mammalia > Rodentia > Cricetidae > Myodes > Myodes glareolus. The sequence goes on along the minus strand of NC_142037.1, from coordinate 55,869,010 downwards.
TGGGAACGGGAATGATTCTGACTTTTTTCATTTTGCGTGGGACTCTTTTCCTTCTACTGAGTTGCCTCATCCAGCCTTGATCTGAGGGTTTATGCCCTGTCTTATTATAACTTTATGGCATGTTAGGTGGATATTACTGGGAGGCTTGCTCTTATTTTTTTAAGGGAAATGGAGGATGAGTTGATTTGCAGAAGAGGGCAGGTGGGGGTGGCACTGGGAGAAGTAGTAGGAGGGGGAATTGCAGTGCAGTATAATGTATGACAGAAGAAGAAATGCTACAAAAAAACTTTGCTTACTTGGGCATGGCCTCTTATACTATAAATGCCGATTTAACGTGTGTGCTTCCTCTCTCTTCCAGCTGCTGGATTCTATTCCTGTTCCCTGTTCATGCAGAGGATTGTGATCTGTGAGTTTACCCCTAAATAAGTAACTCCTTATTGTACTCAAAAAAAAAAACTTTCCTTACTTTTTAAGTTGCAAAATAGAATACAATAGTCTCTTCTTTCTATTTGTAGCATATAAAATCAAACACTCTCTTCTAATTTTTCCCGAGGCTGAAAACAGGAATCCCTGTGGTAAATGGGAAGAATATGAATGTCAATGAAAATAACAGCATTTTTTTCTATTGATTAACAGAGTATCATCCTGCTAGAGTAGCTAACATATAGAGTTCTCCTGCCAAGTAACCAAGTTTGCTGACAAGAGGCTGCAATTGCATCTTCAGTATATTTTTTTGTGGTTCACAATGTAATTTAATAAAATGTTTTATATTCTAAGATATTTCTATCTCATATACACTGATTGAGGGGAATTATGCCTGGAAATCCTGGGAATACCTAAGAATCCTGATTGTGGAGGAACTTCAAAACACATTGCTAGAAGTGAAAAAAGATAGAAGGAAAGTTAACAGCTAAGACAGTTCTAAATGAATTTACAAAAACAAAAGTGTACCTCATGAATGATGATGTACAGTTTCCTCAAATCTAGTCATCAGTTAGTCTTTCACATTTTCCATATAACTTTCTTATTTATGTCCTCTATGAGGTAAAGGAACTCACAGGGCTACAATGGGAGACAACATTAAATTAAAAGTGCTCCCTCACATCTGTTGACCTGTTGACAAGTTTGATAAGAGTTTGTAGTTTCTACAATAGGAAGAAGTTAAATCCTTGAGTGTAGTTAGAAGTAAACACAATTGCAAGATAGGTGATTTATAACACTATCATTAAAAATGGTATTATAATGCTTTCTTGCATTAGGAAACACCACAAAGTCATATGATTTCTGGGTTAAGATTTCTGTCACATGGAACACAATTACTAGTTCGCATTTACTCAATGTTTGGAGAACAACATTTGTTCTGCTTTTTATTACTTGCGTCTAAATAGCCAGAATGTAATATGGTCCATAGTTTTCTGGTTCATCTTTGCTAATATCTAATTAAGCTTTTCTTGCTTAAGAATACTTTAATCTATTTTATGACACTGAGAGAGTATAGTTCTGTCAGCCATGAAAAGGTTTAATGTTTTACTAGAGTTCATGACACAAAATACTTACATGAGTAATACAGTAAGCTCCACACACAATAAATCAGTTCTTAAACATGAAAGGTTGCTTGAGGTTATTTCAACTATCATCATTTATGTATTTTGAATAAAGATAGAAAGGAGGAAGTGGAAGACATAAAGAGAATTTGCGATATGGAACTCTGCTCCTAACCACTTTATTGTAAGAGTTCATCTTTCTAAACTGTTTCTCATTAAGCAAATCAACCATTTCAGGACATTGCTATAATTATATGTTTCTTAATGTTAAATGCATTCAATCTGCCTTTCAATTAACTAGATGGAATTTTATCTTCAGATATTTAGCATGCATATTGTACATGCTGCCGAGTGAAATGTAAATCCTTCAGTTTTGCTTTACATGATTAACTTTTTAACCCAGCCTAATCTGTATATTTGATTTTAAACTTCTGGGATGGTCTGCGGTACATGCTTTGAATGGGGAAAAAAACAGTCTCCACTCTGAGATGATTTTGTTATGGTTGTAGCACCAGAACTGATCCATCTGCTCTCAATTTCTTGCTCTTTACAGTTCCCTTGGTTGTAAGTATGTATGTGTTTTTATTCACATTTTTTGACTCCTGCAAGAAGTTTGCTTACCTCAGACACAGTAAGAAACATTGTCAGATTTTTCATCTATTTCTTCATGAAGAAAATTGAGAAAGAAAATGGAAAATGTTACTGTGAATTTCTAAAAAAAAACTTGGTGTGACTGTGTTTTGAATTACAAAGAACATATAAGCAAAAGATCAGCCTAAAATCTAACTATCTTGGAAAATATTGGCAATATTGCACTGTTTTAACGGGATAATGTTTCAGGATCACTCAACTTTCTCCTTTTCTCATGCTTTTATTTGATTTTTAAAATATTTTACACAAATCTGTATCAATTGTCATAATATTCCATGCAATCATTAAACAATAATAAGCTTAATTTCAGCCAATTATTGAGTGTACCTGAGAGTAAACATTCCTTGCTCAGTTTATTGTGAAGTGCACAACTGATGATCAATGTAAAAGTGTTTGAACTTCTTATTCCTTTTTACCTCCAAAAATTGTTATGAATTTAACTACATAATAAACAGAATAATGTTCTCTAGCACCATCTAGCTTACTTTTAGAGCAATTTACCGCAATAAAAGTTTCTATTTTTATAATAATTAGATAGGATAATGTTAGATAGAGCATATGTGAAGGTCCAGGAAGATAGGTCAGACTGACAAAATATTAATGTCTTTTTAAAAAATTATAATGTGTACACTGTTGTTTTCGCATAGCATTACAATTTCTCTTCTTTTTTTTTATCATCGCTATGTGATCATAAATCACATTTTTTTCTGTCAGTTGCCAGAATAACTCCATTCAATACACAGGAATATTTCATATAATTACTTTTTAATCTTTTATAATTTTGAAAGCAAACGTATTTTAATGACAAAATTGAAAACAATCTAAAACACTGTTCCTTGCTTATCAACATATTACTATCACAACGCTCTTGTCATTAACATTGACCTGAGAGAAAGAACTAAGTCATGCAGAGAATAAAGGATTTCAGTGTATTAATCGACACTTAGTAGATAAACATAGCTAATGTCAGAAAAAAAAAAAACACCCTTTCTTTGTCAGACTTATTGCAGAGGAAAGTATTTGTATCAATTTCTGATCATGGTTCTACTTGGTCATTCTGATATCTTCTAGTTGTATACCTCTCAACTTAAATGTATTGTTCCCCTAGTTGCCAATCCTTATTTTAGTTTATACTAAACAGAATGATGCTGTTTAAGCCCTCTTTGCTTCTACTGTTGCAAACCTTTTTGCATAAAGAAGTCTAAGAAGTGTGTTTTCTGCATTAGTGTCATGTGTTGAGAATGCATTGTGACTGCTAGCAGAGTTGCTTAGCAGGTTAAGCCAGCCACTACCAAGTTTGACAACCTGAGTTCTATCCCCAGATCCTCACACTGGAAGGGAAGACCTGAGTTCCTCATATTTTCTCTCTCCTCACATATTTCCCCCATACTAAAATGAATTAACTGTAATATTTTTAAGAAATCATGATAAATATTAACTAAACATTAAGCAATGGCGATTTAAGAACCTGTTGATGTTTTAAGAGTTATTTTTGCTTGAGTGTTGGCTATTCAGTGTCCCTTACACAGGTTTATATGTTTGAAAACTGAATCTGCATGCAATGGCATTTTATGGCGTGATTGAAATATTTCACTACTAGCCATAAATGAGCTAGTAGGAGTGGATCACATAGAATGGGTCTTCTATACGTTGTCTAATTCCGGTGCAGACCTTAGCTCTCTGTTTCTTGAGACAAGATACAAATCCTCTGCACACAGTTCTGGCTCCACAGCAAATCCATGCTTTCCTCATCATGGTGATATCCTCCCAATCCCGAAGTCAACATTAATCGACCCTCTCTTAACATCTGCCAGGTGTTTTGTGACATTGACAAGACAGTGCATGGTATTGCTTTCTTTTCCGTCCCTGTAGATTAACATTCTGACGAAAAATAACTAGGGAACTAAAGGCTTACAATCCTGAGGAATAGAATCCTTCATGGTGGAAAACCATGACAATTGGTGAAGAGGTAGTTGCTACAGAAGCAGAAAATTGGCTGAAAAATTTGATCCATGTAAACCAAACACGGAGGGAAGTGTCGGAGACAGACTAAAACATTAAAGCCTGCCCCCATTGACATACTTTCTCCAGCAAAGATCCACCTCCAAAAAACTTTGTAAACTTTGTTTCTAGCTAGGGACCACTGAAATTATTGAAACATGAACCTACAGGGGATATTTTATGTTCAACAGCAACTGTAACGACTACAGTGAACCAATATCAGGAAATGGTTTTGTTGCTGTGAGAAAAGTAATTATGCGGTTTCTGGAGGATTTGCAGGCGAGCTATAGAAGTATTTTAGGGAGGCAAGAGAAGTCCTAGAATGCTGCAAAGTTGATATTCTGCTAGTTTATATTTTGAAAAACCAGAAAGTTAACGGAAATATATAATTGATGAAGACTTTGCTCATGAGATTCCAGAGAGAAAAAGGGACTACATCAAAAAAAAATCAGAATAGTAGCCATTCATTATTTATTCCAGAAAATAAACTGCTTGTGTTATTGCTGTTTTATTCAAGTACAGTGAAATAAAAAATAATAAACTAATTTCATAATAGAATTACCTTAAGACGTAATTGATGCTTTTATTTTAGGCAATTTATAAATAAATCTGAGGAAAATATAAAAATATAAAATTTTGAAAATGCAAATGTTGTATAGTTAGTATAGGTGCATCAATATATCATGATTATCAGACAAGGTAAGTAAGCACAAAAGTTAGCGTAAGTTAAAAAAATCAGTACCATTATTGAGAAAAACCATCCTGCTTTCTGGTACAGAACAGAAAATGTGCCTTGAGGCCAAAACCCCATTTACCCAAATGTTCAAAGTAGAAAAACCCAAACTCATTTGAAATATTTTCTTTGGAAAGGAGTGTGTCTGAGGAAAGAATGCCTGAAGCACATTGCCGTTTAGACAGGACTCTTTGGAAATGAATTCCAACGTTCCTCTCGACAAGTACCAAACAGTTGCATCAGATATGACAATAAACAGCATGGCTGTATTGAGCTGCCAGCAGAGCTGGTGCCATATGAGTCATTTTGATTTTTCATGCACTCAGTATTAAAGAGTTATGAAGGTGTGGGTACAGTAGCTAAGGAAAGAAAATCAAAACAAAATAAAACCTGAGGAAACCAGGTTACATGCAACAGTGTGGATTTCTCTGAACAAGGCCCTAATTTGCTAATGTTTGAATCAGTAAGAATGAAGCTTAAGAAACAATGACGACAGCAAGATATTGGAGATGTGTGGAAGGTAGAAGGTCTGTTTTCACAGAAAAGCTATAAGCACTAGCTGGATTCATCTCAAGAGAAAAGACCTCTATATTATGGAATACAGGGTACAAGGATATAGCTTTAGAATAAGCGAATCCATTCAGACTCAGAGGATAGCCTCATGAATCTGGGATGTTAAATATGGAATTAAAATATCAATATTCCCCTTTTTACTTTGATGTGAGCTTTCTCGTTGATCATCAGTTATTCTCTTTGGAGCTAAGAATTGTTTTTCCACGCCATTGTGTGCTGGAAGTGCGTCATTTGTTTCAAAGTTGAACTTAGTTCACTGTGCTTTATATGATACACAGAAGTTCATGGCATCCAGAGGCCACCACATTTGTTTTATGTGGAAATTATTAAGAAAAGGATAAATTAATATTTATAATCTCTTTTTTTTACATTAAGCAATCATGCTTTTTTTGTTTTTCCTGTGAAGACAAGAAGAAATGTTCATTCACATTAGACAGAGTACCATTTCATCTGTAAAATGCAAGACTGTGTTTTGGGTTTAGCATAACATGAAAATAGAGTATGTAATATACTTTGGACAAATCATATCCAGCATACATGAGCAGAGAAAACAGTTTTTCCTGCCTTTGCAGCCATCCATCCATCCACACATGCATTCTTCCTTCCTTCCTTCCTCCCTCTTCCCTCCCTCCCTCCCTTCCTCCCTCCCTCCCTTTCTTCCTTTCTTCCTTAATTCCTTTTTGCTCTTTCTTCCATCTCTCTTTCAACCTCTGTTAACTTATTATATCTTCATTCCTGTGGAGAGGCAACTGAACTTTTCCTTGTTGTGTTACTAAAATCCACATACAGACATTGTCACAATTCACATATTTAGAGGTAGTGCAATGCTAAATCCTCGTCAATGAATTTTCAATTGTTTGGCTAGAAAATTGAAGTGGAAAGGGTAACACTGTTATTTTAGGTTTGATAATTCGGTGATACCATTTTTTATATTTTTTAAAAGAAAACAAACTACTTTTTTCATTTTACATACCAATCCCAGTTTGTATTCCCTCCCTTCCTCCCATTCCCTCTACCCATTCCCCCATCCCACCCTCATCCATTCCTCAGAGAGGGTAAGGCACATTGCTTTGGGGAAGATTCAAAGCCCTCTCTACTATATCTAGGCTGAAAAAGCTATCCATCTAAAGAGACTAGGTTCCCGAACGGCCAGTGCAAGCAGTAGGAATAAATCCTTGTGCCCCTGCCATACAACTGTCACCCACATTCTAAGAGACTAGTTTGGACCTCTACTAGTTCCTTCCCTGTCCGACTGGAGTTGGTGAGTTCAGGTAAACTGTTTCAGTGGGTGTCCCCATCATGGTCTTAACCTCCTTGCTTATATTTTCACTCCTTCCATTCTTCAGCTGGACTTTGGGAGCTCAGCCCAATGTTCCCCTGCTGGTCTCTGCCTCCATTTCCATTGGTTGCTGGATGAAAGTTTTATGGTGATATTTAAGATATTCATCAATCTGACTATAGGGCAAGGCCAGTGCAAGTACCCTCTCTTCTCTTGCTTAGGATCTTAGCTGAGATGTTTACCTTATAGAGACACTAAGTAAATACTTATTGTTATAAAATAGTAGTTAGCTTTTGGAACCTTATACTTAATATAATCTGCTTGTTAAAAAACAAAAACTATTTTCTAGACCAAAATATTTCAAATACTTGTATTATTTAAAATGAAAAGGAAAACATACTTAACATAGTTAAGAACAACAGGTTAACTATGCAAGTTTAAAGCATAATACCATTATTTCTTACATAAATTATTGTAATACTGCTAATAGATTTTAAGATAATATTGAAAGAAGAAAAAGTATAAAGGTGAGGATATTCACTGTATAATATTGTTGTGGCTAAATTATCATAAACTTCCTTGTTTTGCTTAACTAAGTAGTTAAACATTCTTGCACCAGCCATCTTTTCAAAATTCCTTTCTCACTATTGTGTTTACTTAGCAGGAACTCAGACAAATAACTCAGTGCATTGTATAAATAGAACTCTAAGTCTGGGTGTGACTACAAAGGAAAATGTGTTTCTAGAAGCAGTGTGCAGGAAAAAAAAATAGACAGAGAATAAAATTCCCAATATACAGGCCCTCTAAACATTTAACATTGTGTACCCTAGCCTCTTTCACAGGGCATAGCTACTCCCCAGTACTCAATTTAATTTACAATATTTTGCTACGAGGCAGGCGTCCACTCCCTACATTGTCTGGCTAGTGTCTCTCCTTTCATTCCCAGATCATTGCCTGAAAGATTAAGAAGTCTTCCTTGTGGAACTGAGACTTGTTTTTTATCCAGTGTTCCGCCAACATAAAAACAGCTTCAGAGTCTTATTTCATATTTATTCAGAATGCCAGATCTTGTTCCCTTAATTGTCTCAGCTGGGGAGCCAAAAGTGCATAAAACAGGTGGTGGCAAGCTAGTATATAGCAAATAGACAGGGTAGACTCTGCGACTGCAAAATTCAACGTGAGTCTCTTCAGTGAGGGCTTCTTCTCTCTGGAGGAAAGCAGTAGTATTGTTGCCGTTAAAACTCATTTACTATACACAACCACCTTCCAGATGGTAGCCTCTGACACCGGAAAGTGCCCGAGGCAGAGCTGTGGCTCTAAAGGCATTCATGTGAATGTGATAGGTTAAGGGGTATATATATATATATATATATATATATATATATATATATATATATATATATATATATATTTAAATAAGCAGCTGAAGAAGCTTAGAGGAAATAGAGACCTTTTAAATCTGTTTCTCAGACTCAATACCAATGTTGCGCTTTAGCAGCTTAGCAGATAAACTGAGTTGTTTATTCCTTCACTCATATGCCCCACGAAAACTCATGTTAGGGCCTCCGTTTTTCCATAAATGTAGAATATTATTTTAAAGACAAAATGCTATGAAGTTTTCTCATTTTCTTTACAACAGTTCTCTGTACAGTGAAAGATTATATTTGTACAGCCACAAAGCAGAAAGCTAAGAGCTAATAGTACCTTTCAATCCTTCAGCATTATCTACAACTGTATATTTGAAAACTAAAATAAACTCACATATATGCAATCAATTAAATGTAAATCATTCACAAATAATAAGAAAATGATGGTATTTTCAATGTATAATCTTCTTTTCTGTTTGTTTGTTTGTTTGTTTGTTTTGAGACAGGGTTTCTCTGTACCTTTGGAGCCTTTCCTGGAACTAGCTCTTGTAGACCAAGCTGGCCTTGAACTCATAGAAATCTGCCTTGATCTGCCTCCTGAGTGTTGGTATTAAAGACGTGTGCCACCACCACTTGGCTTCAGTATATATTCTCATGAAAACCTTGTGTCCTTATAAAAAGAATGGAAAGTCTCACTTATATCATATACCATATTAAAATAAATATATTTAACGACACAAATTAAAGGCATGACTTTTTGAGTCTTATGGTAAAAACTTCATGAACTTTTCCTTTGTGATACTATTTTGGGATATTAAGAAAAACACAGATGATGAAAACAAACATTAAAATCAAACACTAAAAGACTAGGACAAACAGCTTCACATGATAGCAAAAGATATAGTAAAAATGAACTTTTTATTAACAAAGAGAAAAGACATACAAACTACCTGCCTCTGAAGGTTACTGCCCAAAATGTCTGAGGGATTGAATTCAACAGCAAAACAAAATAAAAGATTGAAAGAAACCTAAAACACACAGAAAAGCAAATAATGTAAAATGAGACTCAAATGGATGCTATTCCAATACAAAAAAAAGTGGCAATAAAAGAGTGCCAAATATCAAGAACGATGAAGAAATAAGAAGAAACAACACTGTTGTGGTGAGCTCCCATTATCTCAGGTGAGCTGTTACGGTGGGTATTCCCATCACCTTCTTGATCTCTGTGCTCATATGATCATTCTTCCCTCTCTTTGATTGGCCTTTGGAAGCTCAGCCCAGTGCTGTGCTATAGATCTCTGCCTCTGCTTCCACCAGTGCTGGATGCAGGTTCTATGATATTTAAGATAGCCATCAATCTCACTACAGGGCAAGACCAGTTCAGGCACCCTCACCACTATTGCTTAGGGTGTTAGCTGGGAACATCCTTTTGGATTCTAAGGAATTTCAATTGTTCCAGGTTTCTTGCTAGTCCCACAATGGCTTCCTCAATCAAAATATCTCTTTCCTTGCTCTCTGTCTGTGTCCTCCCCTCATCTCAATCATCCAGTTCCCACCAGTTCTTTTCTCCCTTTCCTTCTTCCCACCTCCTCCCCTCCTGGCTTCCCCTCTCCCCCAACCCCATGCTCCCAATTTTCTCAGGAGATATTGTCTAGTTTCCCTTCTCAGGAGAATCTATGTATGTTTCTCTTGGGATTCTAAACTAGGCCCTCTCAATGTGGGTGACAGTTGTATGGCTGGGGCAGACTGTGGAGCCACTAACAGTGAGACCAGGATGTATCACTACAGCTCTGGCTCTTTGGAACCCATTCTTTTTTTTCTGGGAAGTATACCTTGCTCAACCTAGATAGAGCAGGAACGGCTTTGGTCCTGCATCAAAGCAATGTCCTAGATTTTGTTGACTCCTCGTGAGAAGCCTTATCCTCTCTAAGGAGTGAATAGGGGGTGGAATGGAGTGGGGGAAGGTGGAGAAAGCAGAAGGATTGGAGGGAATGAGAACTTGATTTGGCATGTAAAATGAGAAAAAAAATATTTAAAAAAATAAATTAAAAAAAAACAAAAAAAAGAATCACATTGAATTCAAAAGAAGTTCAATAAAATAAAAGCAGAAGCGATATATTCCACTCTAGTAAGAATCCATTCCTATCAAAGAGACAGGAGACAATATATGTTATGGTTGTGGAAAAGGGGGACTTTTATACACTGTTGTTATGAAACAAGGTTCATAAATTTGCTTTGGAAAATACTATGCAGACATCTCAATAATTAAAGAAAATGGGAACAAAAGCTGTCATCTTTTTCTCAGGTATGTCGTGAAAGAAATTGTTCCATGAGCTTGGGATGATCCGTGCTTTCCTGTTCATTGCAACATTGTTTTATGAGGTTCAAAATACTAAAGCAATTTAAATGTCCTTCTGTGGATAAATGTAAGAATAAGTTTTGTCAGTATATGTGTTTGCAGGTGCACACATTTGTGCTATATTTAATTGTATGTTATTCAGATGTTCCAATGAGGTGGTATTATCATTTGGAATACTATGGACAAGCATGGAGAACATTGTGCTATGTTAATTAAATCATGCACATAGTACAAAATTGTGCAATCTCCCTTGTATACAAAAATTTAAAAATAAAGTTGAATGTAGTGAAGATGAATAGAAAAGTAGTTGCTGGGGAGGAAAATGAAGAAAATGAGCACCAGTTTCCAAAGCAAACAATCCTATAATTCAAGATGAATCCACCTATAGGAACAACATATAGCAAGTTGCTATAATCATTAATACCGAATTACATATTAATGTTTTAAACACTTAATTACAATAAGATAATGAAATGATAAAGGTAGTCTATGATGACCAGGCATGTTTTTCTCTGATTGTAGTAATTAATTCAGTAGCATACGAAAACATCTGTATATACACCTAACACACATATTATGTAAGTTCTTCTTTATTAAAGATCTATATTATTTTGTATAAGTGTCTATTTTATGTTTCATATTGATTTAAAATATGGGTGAATATTTGAATTAGTATGTGAAGCATATTATGGAGCATTTTAAGATGAGTGTGTGAGCATCTGATTTTATAAGGACTCTAATAATGACTTTTTCTTTGAATGTTTTCTTCTTGATTTGGATGTTTGATAATGTTATTATAAATAAAAGCTGAATTTAAAAGGGGCTAAGTCAAATTGATAACTTACATGCAAAATACCTTATAGCTATTTTCAATTTTTAAAAGAAATTTACAATCTAGAAAATAATTGTATAATAGGACAAAATTTTGATGATTTAATTAATGACAGTACTGAAATTAAATTATTAAAAAGGGGGGCTCCTAACATGATTAAAAATAAAAGATATTCCTGAACTATAAAATTGTTGATATTAGGGCTTCAAGATATTCTGATATATTTCATTTGTGATTATCTACATAGAAACAGTGTCATTTATTTATTCCTATAGTGAATTGATAATCTACTTTATAATAGAGGCTGCCAACTCATAAGGGAAGATGGTAGGCCAAAAAGCAAAAAGGATAAAATAAAGGATGTATAACTTTATGGCCTGAAACATGTTAATAAGTAGAAAAAATGACTGAAATAAAAGATTCTCAAAAATCATTGATCTATTCTCTGACTTACTGATAATGTAAACAATGGGGATGTTAGCAGACAAATTCTGCACAGGTTTAACTATGAATCTAACTTTCAGGAAAAACAAATACTTTGTAAATATAGAATAAGACAAACAGAAAATGACTGTATCTAAGTTCATCCAATTCTCAGAGACAAATTCATTTGCTCTTGAAGTGCACAAAGTGTATACACCTATCAATTTGCCTTTATTCAGTGATACTTCATAGGAGGTATTGCTCGATTGTTGTTCTGGAAATTAGATTCCCGATTCATGCAAGCCAGTGTGGAATGTTTAGAGTTTATTTTAAAGAGAATGCTTCTGAGAAATATCTAATATACAAGAAAGTAATCTTCAAATCAAATAACAAGAGCCTTCTTCATATATATTTATGACCCTATTAAGTAATGAAATAGTTTATATTTCCCAATATATATTTGTTATATCAGCCAATATATCTGTATTGTCCATGCAACATCAACCCATTTTATAAGTTCCACATTGGGGAAAATACCGGACTCTCTGCATGTGGCTGACAACGAGGGCTGACTGAGAAGCCAATAATAATGACACTGGATTTTGATTCTACTGCATGTACTGGCTTTTTGGGAGCCTAGTCTGTTTGGATGCACACCTTTCCTAGGATGGAGGGGGGGCCTTGGACTTCCCACAAGGCAGGGCACCCTGACTTCTCTTAGGACTGGAGAGTGAGGGGAAGGGGGAGTGGGGGGAGTGGGAGGGAAATGGGAGGATGGGAGGAGGTGGAAATTTTAAATTGATTAATTAAAAAATAAAAGACAAAATGTGTTTATATTTTGAGATAACATCTGTCTAAATGAATCACTAAAATGTCACTTACATGTATTTTTATGGGAATTAAGATTTTTGTAACTGATTTCTTCATAGCATGTAAAATATCCTCAATAATGGATAAAGACAGAATAATTTGTGGCATCCATATTAATATTCATGTATGTATGTAAATATATACACATACATATAGTATGTGTATACTATTTTTCATCTTTTAATTATTTAGAGGGCTATATTAATGCAACTAAATCATGTATACAGATTGACATTTTTTTAAATACAAAAGTGCTCAAATTAAAACATACTGTGAAAGAAATTTTAATTTGATGTCTTATTTTTTAAAAAAAATAAATTCTGACTAAAATGTAAGTAAATATAAATTTAGACTTCAAATTTTGACTTTAGTATATGCAGGATCTTCTATTTCTCAACATTTCTTTAATATAAATGTACCAAGATTTGATGATTGAGGCTGATTATAAATCTCACATGATCCATACTAATATAGGAGATAGAAATCTGAGTACACACAGTGAGACTTATAACATTAGCCTCTATAATGTCTGGTAAGGATTTCCTTAGTAAAGACAATTGAAATGGAAATACCAAAGCTAACTATGAGTACCAATTGCAAGAAGCTGCCCAAATTAAGGAAAGAATGAGGGAGCGCATTTCCTCTTTTTGAGCTATTGCATTTCCTGCTACTGCTGCTTCTCAGTTTATGTCCTGTTTGGCTACTCTTTTAGTTTCCATTGTTTGTCTATCAGAATGATTCCTCTATGGCCTTTAAACACCTTCTGAAGACCAGAAGCTCTCCAGGAACCCACTGACCCTTTAACATGACATCAGGATTACTAAGGCTCCAACCACATGCATTAATCAATCTCTTCAACACGAAGACAACTATTTTTGGACTACCCAGACTGAATAGTAAATAACAAATGGTGTGGGACAATTGTCTATATTCTGTCAATTATGTTTTAAATAAACGCTGATTGACCAGTAGCCAGGCAGGAAATATAGGAGGGAAAACTTGACAGGAAGTAGAGGTGGGTCAATGAGAACAGGAGAATTCTGGGAAGAGGGAAGCTCCCTCTGTAGTTCTGTCCAGACACAAAAGAAGCAAGATGTGGCTATGCTGCTGAAAAAGGTACTGAGCTATGTGACTAACACAGATAAGAATAATGAGTTCATGTAAATTATAAGAGTTAATAAAAAGCCTGAGCTAATGGGCCACTCAGTTTATGATTAAGGTAGACCTCTATGTGATTGCTTTGGGATTTAGTGACTGTGGGAACTGGGCAGGACAGAAAGCTCAAAACAAATGGTGCCCATCGTGTTGACAACTGTATCCAGTTAGCCCAGATGTCTACATCCAGAACAGATTCAATATGCTGCCTGAGATAATTAGGACTCACATCATACTCCAGTCAGCACTTGATCATAATTCAAAGTTTTCTTTAGGTCCCCATAAGATTATCAGTTCCCCCAACCAGCAGGATGTAGCCTGGAAACTATGTCCACTTTCCCAAAAAATGGACTATGGATGTTCTTTTTTTTTCTTTAAAAAAAAGAGGGAGGAGTGGTGCAGGACAATAGTCTATATTCTATCAATAATGTTTTAAATAAACGCTGATTGACCAGTAGCCAGGCAGAAAGTATAGTCGGTAAAAACAGACAGGAAGAAGAGGTGGGTCAATGAGAACAGGAGAATTCTGGGAAAAGAGAAGCTTCCTCTGCAGTCCTGTCCAGACATAGAAGAAACAAGATGTGACTATGTCGCTGAAAATGCTACTGAGCCATTTGGCTAACACAAATAAGAATAATGGGCAAATGTAAGTTATAAGAGTGAATAAGAAGCCTGAGCAAATGGGCCAATCAGCTTATGATTAGTCTATACCTCTATGTGATTTCTTTGAGATTTAATGACTGAGGAAACTGGGCAGGACAGAAACCTTAGACAATAAACAATCCTATAAATCTCCTTTTTTTGAGACAGGATTTCACTGTAGCTTTGGAGCCTGTCCAGAAACTAGCTCTTGTAGACCAGGCTGGTCTCAAACTCACAGAAATCCACCTGCCTCTGCCTCCCAAGTGCTGGGATTAAAGGTGTGTGCCACCACTGCTCAACAGTGGACTGATTTTATGGTACCCAAAATCACTGTGTATTCTTGAAAGGAGGGAAGCAGCCAACAGCTTTACTCGGCAATGATGTTTATGAATTACACCCATAACCAGCATGGAATGATAACCCTAAGTATGTAATAGATTAGTGACACATAAATTTTGGCATAACTAACATCACTAATTGAACTTAAGACCCATTCAACTACAGGGAAATTATGCCTGGTACTGACAACCTAGGTTAGAGCTAGTGGTGTTATGGGTCATGTATGAGATCCTACAATCATCATTTTAATAAACCAGCATAATAACTAAATATGTTGTAAATATTTTTCCATATACACATAGATAAATCCTTACCCTTCATCAAGGAAATTTTCCTTTGCACTTGGTAGCTTAAGAAATAAAGAGAGAGAGAGAAAGGGAGGGAGGGAGAAAGGGAGAAAGGGAAAGAGTAAGGAAGGAAGAAAAGAAGAAAGAAAGAAAGAAAGAAAGAAAGAAAGAAAGAAAGAAAGAAAAAAAGAAAGAAAGAAAGAAAGGAAGAAAACTGTTAAGTATTTTTCCATGACCAACAAACCTCTCTGCTAACACAATAATCTCAATTAGACCAAATTAGAAGATGCCCAGGTTTAATGAATGGCATCACTCCTGGGTGGCCCCCTGGGAAAACATAAAGAAGGGGACAGCAGGAAGGGAAGAACCACAGAAAACTGGGAGACCACATGTTCATTCTCTTGGGGGAGGTTTAAATAGTCTGTGAGCTTGGTATTGACCTTTCCTTGGGAGGGGTCACTATTTGGTGGACTTGCTCGGAGGTGGAGTTTGGACTGAGGTAACTCCCAGAGGATGTGGCTTGAAATGGAGCTTGCCACCCAACATTCAAATATGGATGCCAGGAGTCTGGGGTGAAGCCCCTCAGTCAAACAAGAACAAAGGGAGGGAAGTAAGGAGGGAGAAAAGGAAGAAGAAAGGAAGGATGGGTACACCATCAAAATGTAGAGTTATGTAATCTATTTAAAATAGATACATTTAAAAACAACTTCAATGCCTAAGACTCATGGAATATTATATAAGATGGGCAGAAACCATCATATGTATAAGCCACAATATCAGAGTTTGCTGTGAAACTGTGCCTCTTAGGAATGCTAGAGGCTGCACTCATAATGTCTTACCAAGGAGGCCGATGAAGCATGAGATGGTGAAGACAATAAAAATAGACACATCAATGTGTATGGGGAAAATTCTAACCCCCACACAAAGAACTATAAGTATCCAAGTGCTTCTGAGACTAGGGGATTCTATTTTAAGAAGTGTACTCTGACAGCTGAAACAAATTTAGATATGTACCTTTATTACTTTAATATTTGTCTGTTTGGCGGGATGGAACTGTACAAAGACTAGCATGTTGTGCTGGAAATAACCTGTGCTTTCTCATATGCCAGAATTATGCTTGATAAAGCTTATATTCAAAATACAGATATTATCTAGGTTTTCTTTAGAACACACAACAGTTACAGTTTTCTTTGTGAATTAGATTCACATAATCATTTTTGAATATAATCTTGCTATAAAGATATGCTGGTTAATATATATTGGAAACATTTAAACTTTTAAACTTTAGCTGATCACTTCCCATTGCATATAATTACATTTTTAGACTTTTTGTATAATTCTATATATTAAAGTTTGTTTATTTATGTTTCTACCTATCAAATACTAAAGAAAATCTAATCCAAAGGTTAACACTTTAAAATTTGCTAGGCTTAGAATCCCAATTTGTAAATTGCTTATATAGTATATCGTCTTAAAGCATTAGAATATGAGAACAGACTCTATAGAGTATCATAGTGGAACTCTGTGTCTTATTTCTGAGTTTAAGCTCATTTAGAGAAATGTAATATGTATCATTTTTACGTAAAGTACCAAGAATACTAGATTTTCAACAGAATTCATTAAATTTAGATGAGGTTAAATTTGTATGTTAAAATGTGCAGTACAGTCATACTGACAATGCATCATACTATATTTTAAATGCTACAGTTTGTGTTTCCACTTTTTATGAAATTATGCCATAAACAGAGTACTTGAGTTGTTTTATTAGCATTTCTAATGTGTAATATTGCATATTTTATCATTCTCTGCTATCGACTTTCACAGAAGTGGCTGCTCCAAACAGAGATGCAAACATCTTCAAAGTCTCCTGCTGACTTAGCAAACACTGTAAATACTTTCAAATAGGTTAGTGGGTACTTGGATATTATTTGTTATCAATGATGATTAAATCAGCAAACATTATTAAAATGTGGATAAACCCAACCTTTAATAAGATAATGACATTCTATGGTAAGTGTGTGGGATCATTATTACTTTCTGTGCTTTAAAGTACATATAACAAGTTAATTCCAAAATAAATTTCTAATTACAAAATCATAGCAAGATTCTCAAAAATAGTAAATAAAATATTATTCATTTCCTCCTGAATACTGGCAAAAATAATGCATCATTAACCTTCCTTTGTATTTTTATAAGCAAAAAAACTAAATTGGCCATAAACTTAGGTTAAACCAGAGGCTTATAAAAATGAAATTTTGTTTAATTCTTACTTCACAACATTCTATTTAATATTATTTATTTTTATTGTTTTGCTTTTGTTTTCAAGACAGGTTTTACTCTGTATATTCTTGGGTATCCTGGAAATTACTATGCACACAAGGCTAGTATGCAACTCAGAGATCTTCCTGCTTCTGCCTGAAGAGTGCTGGGATTATATGTGTGTCTTTATACTCAGAAAGTCCTCATTGCTCTTATAATTGCATCTTGCAATCATGCATAGTAGAATTAAGTCTCTAATGTTTATTATTGACCAAACATACAAAATATAAGTGAGTACAAAATAGTAAACATGAGTATAGAAAGAGTAAGGATAATGAGCATATTAGTAAGAAATATAACTATTTTTAAAAATAGGAAACTTGGATATGTTTAATTTTCTCACCCAAGGTACAAGTTATATGTGAACTGACTTGCTGATTTATCATCTCCTTCTTTTCATTTATTCAATGTTACTTAATGTTTACCAATTATCTATGTATGAATCTTTGAATTTCTTGGACAATAATGATACTTAAGGCATACACTTAAACCTAAAATATAATTTAAAGAGCAGGACACAAAAGACATATTGACATATGTATCTCTAGGAACTTTATCTAAAATAAAAATGAATGAAAAGTTTAATCTTGGTAGGTAGATAAATAGATGGATAGACTTCTAGATTAAAAATATAATTGACAGATCATGGAATTGAAAGATAGATGTCTTGGCTATCCTGAGTTTTTTGTTTTGCCATATAAACTTGATTATTGTTCTCTCAAGGTCTGTGAAGAAGTTTGATGAGATTTTGATGGGGATTGCATTGAATCTATAGATTGCTTTTGGTAGAATTGTCATTTTTACTATGTTGATTCTCCCAATCCAAGAGCAGGGGAGGTCTTTCCATTATCTGGTATCCTCCTCAATTTCTTTCTTCAAAGACTTAAAGTTCTTGTCAAATAGGTCTTTCACTTCCTTGGTTAGAGTAACCCCAAGATATTTTATGCTATTTGTGGCTATCATGAAAGGTGATGTTTCTCTGATTTCTCTCTCTGCTTCTTTATCCTTTGTGTATAGGAGGGCAACTGATTTTTTGGAGTTGATCTTGTATCCTGTCACGTTACTAAAGGTGTTTATCAGCTGTAGGAGTTCTTTGGTAGAGTTTTTGGGGTCACTTATGTACACTATCATATCGTCAGCAAATAACGAAAGTTTAATTTCATCCTTTCCAATTTGAATCCCCTTGATCTCCTTATGTTTTCTTATTGCTATTGCTAGAACTTCAAGCACTATATTGAAGAGGTATGGAGAGAGTGGACAGCCTTGTCGTGTTCCTGATTTTAGTGGATAGGCTTTGAGTTTCTCTCCATTCAATTTGATGTTAGCTGTCGGCTTGCTGTATATTGCTTTGTTATAGTTAGGTATGATCCTTGTATCCCCAGTCTCTCCAACACCTTTATCATAAATGGGTGTTGAATTTTGTCAAATGCTTTTTCAGCATCCAATGAAATGATCATATGTTTTTTTTATTTCAGTAGTTTGGGTTGGCATATATGGTATCTTAGAGTTTGGAGAGTATATGCTCAGGCCCTTCTGGCTATCAGAATCTCCAGTGAAAAGTCATATGTTATTCCAATACATCTACATTTATATGTTATTAGGCCTTTTTACATTGCAGCTTTTTTAATATTCTTTTTTCTGTATTTAGTATTTTCAATTATTATGTGCCATGTATAATTTCTGGTCCAGTCTGTTTTGTATTCTGAGTTCTTCTTGCAACTTGATAAATATCTCCCATGTTAGTTTGGGGAAATTTTGTTCTATAATTTTGTCAAATATATTTTCTGTGTCTTTGATCTGGTTCTTTTCTCCTTCCTTTATTATTCTTATTTGTAGATTTAACCTTTTCATAGTGTGCTATATTTCTTGTGTGCTTTGTGCCTGGATTTTTTTTTTACATTTTCTATGTTCTGTGATCAAAGTATCCATTTCTTCTATCATATCTTCAATTGGAGACTCCAATCCATTACCCTAAAAACCTTGTCCATTTGCTGCCATGAACCTGGAAATTATATGGTTCTATATTCTTGGAATTGAGGAATTTTTTTCCTTTTATCTGCCTCCCTCCAGTTTACCATTTGATGCTCGTTTACCTAGCCTGCTACTATGAATCCTCTGCCAATGATTACTAACTTGTGGTCTTGCAAAGACTTTGTGGAGTATGAAGAGAAATTCCTGGAAAGAGGCTGCATCTTATGGTCAGCCTTCTCAAAGCCTGATTTCCTCATTTAAACTTGAATGGTTGTGGAAAAGTTGAATGTTATAGGTTAATTAATTTGAATTAATTTAGCCATCTAATTAGGTATTCTTTGACTATCTCTGTATCAGACCTATAGAAAAAACATCTTAGAATGCATTAATTTAAACAAACAAAAAACCCTTAATGTCCATGAACCAATATATTAAGAATATCATTATATAATTTCAGGAACCTATGGCAGAGATTTCCCTGCTTTGCTTTAACCCACCTATTTAATGTTTTAAATTTGCTAAGTATAGTGATTTGTGACTTTCTTTGTTCTATTACTATAATGCTGCATGAAATTATTAGAATATTGTAGTGTAGAATCAGGGTAACCTAAATCTGTGTTATCCTGTCACTTAAATTTCACTTTAGCCGTACCTCTTTCTTACCCCTTTTGTGGGGAGAGCTGTATTTTTACACTGACAAGATTCTTTTCAGCCAGGTGGTAGCACACACCTTTAATCCCAGCACTCAGGAGGCAGAGGCAGATGGATCTTTGTTAGTCTGAGGCCAGCCTGGTCTACAAGAGCTAGTTCCAGGACAAGATTCAAAGTTATAGAGAAACCCTGTGTCGGAAAATCAAAAACCAAAACCACCAAAACAACAACAACAAACTCAAAAAAAGTCTTTTCATAGCATAGCATTTTATACTTACCTTCCAACTTTCACTATATGGATGTACACTATAGTGTATTAATTACAGTATACAGGGTGTGAGCATTGCATTATCTGAATCTACCCTCCCATCTTTCTATTTTTTACTGAATGCAAGTAAGAGAGCTCAGTAGTCATTAGCCATTTGATATTAGCCAGCTAGCTTGCCAGCACTTCTTAGTGTGTCATCTCTGAGATTCGTCCCTCAAAGAGTTTATTGTGTATGAACGTAATTTTATGTATGTGTACATGAATGAATGTGTATACATATTTCTATATAAATAAAAGTGATTTTGTCTAAATAACAGTTAAAAAAAGAAAGATAGATGTCAGATTAAAATAGATACCTGATAGATGGTAGGAAAAGAGATAATGCTTAAATGCAAAATAAACTACTATATATCTTAAGTGGCTTTTGGCTGTAGGTTATGTCAGTATGCTAACTAATTTACTCTTATTATTTGAAGAATTCATTTTCCATGCAGTGGAATAGATTTTCACTTTTCATTTATACTACATTTTTATTATTCAATACATGAAAAGCATCTAAATTGTTTCCTTATTCTAGCTATTGAGAATATTTCAGCTATACTTTTGGTGTATGCCAAGAAATGTTAGTTCAGTAATGTGGTAAATAATTCTCAGTTTTTTGAGAATTCCCCACCCTTATTCATATAGTGATTGTTCCAGTTTACAATCCCAGAAATGTTAAATGAGGACACAATGATGTGGAATGTCCTTCTGTATATGTGTTGCTTTTATTGGATAATGAATAAAGTTGGTTCTACCAATGACTTAGCAGAGTAAAGTCAGAAAGGAAATATGAAGAGAACTATATAGAGAGAGCATGTGGAGTCAAGGAGCTGCCATGTAGCTGCGGAAGGAGAAAGATGCCTTGTAGCTGCCCAAGAAGCAAGAGATAACAAAACATAAGCCTTGTAGTAAAATGCAATATAGTAGAAATTGGTTAATTGAGATATAAGAACTAGATAGAAAGGTGCCTGATTTGTTGACTAAGGAATGTTGTAATTAATATTTTTTTCTGTGTGATTATTCAAGTCTGAGCAGCTGGAAAAGGAACACATAACCTCTGCTTACAAATGGTGAACCAATTTGGGTCAACTACATCCACATAAAACTGAAAAATCTTAGGATGGGATTCTAGACACACACACACACAAAAAAAAAACAGAGTTAAGCACAACTTCTTGGTAATCACATTTTTTTTTCAGATATACTCTGTTTTTTTGGTGACAAACAGAGGCATGGCTTCTTTAAGGGAAGTCTTTCTTATTCAGGGTTATCAGAAAAAAAATTGCACTGCTTTTTCCATATCTGGCTTCCTGTTTTGTGCTGACAGAGTAAACTCTGTCTCTTTTGGGAGATCCTGCCCTTAAATGCTGTCTGGGAACAACATGTTACAAATTGCTTAATGGGGACATAGACCTGCTGTATCCCTGGAGCAGAAGGGGTGAGCATGTCTTACAGAGGTGGTGAACGTAGCTCCACTGTGTTAGACTGGGCAGAGCTAATAGGCAGGGCCTTGGAGTTGGTCCTAGTCATGCCTGCCCACTTAGCATTTAATAAAAAGAGATGATTCTGGCCAGAAAATTGTTACAGATATGCAATAAAGACAGATTCAGACAAAAACAAACCTCTAAATGGGTCATGCTGTGTTCTAAATTTGTACATAGGCTTGGGAAAGAGAGAAGGCCAGAGTCTCATGTTGATACACAGATTAAAATGAATAGAAATGGGTTAATTAAAGATGTAAAAGCTAGCTAGAAATATGCCTAAGCTATTGTTCAAACACTGTTGTAACTAATACAGTCTCTGTGTAATAATTCAGATTAGGGCAGCTGGGAATTGGATGAGCAGTGTCTTTCTACAGCACTGCTTTACCACGTTCTCTCTTCGATTTGTTCTCATATTTTTGATCGAAGATATTGTCACTGTGATGAGGTGCTCAGATTTTCTCTGGTGCCATACAAATTTTATGTAATGTGTGTATTTCGATGTGTTGTATGTCAGGTGATATATATTATATATTGCATTATTTATAACACTTATTTATATCTATTCAGAATATATATATATATATATTTTCTGAATAAAAGTCATGAAAGATGAACAGCAGGACCATGAGGGAAAAGGGAAAGAAGAAATTCCAGAGAGAGGACGGTAATGCATGGGTTCAGGAAGAGGGGGGAAGACATTAACGGTAAGGAGACATAACTAGGAAATAAATATAGGAAAGAGAGGAAAATAACAGTAAAGGTGTTTAGAAAACTCATAGAGAAATATACCTACAAACATACACGCAGAGAGACAAAAAAGAGGGAGAGATGTGTTTATTGCTTTCCTTTGATATTTGTTGCTTTCACTACACAGGAGAGATCATGTTCTTCTCAATAGGTATAGACTATCTATGAAAACAGAATCTCTACTGCCAGGCGTAAGGAACCTTCATTTGAGTTCTTGATTAAGGGATTTTAGGAAATCCCTAAAACTATATAGAATATTGGCATTACTCTTTGTTACCACCAGTAGCTTAAAGTTAAGACTTATGGCCTAAAACACCATGCATTCCAGACACAAGATTTGGGGAAATGGAGGTGGAAAGAACATGGTAGGCCAACTCTTATATTATTAGAAAGTTTTAAGAAATCAGTGTTACAAGCAGTGAGTTGTCCTACTAATTTAAATGCCTAGTAAGTACAGAATGATAACCTAGAGATAGAATCCCAAAGATGCAATAGTGGCGTTTTTATCTTGGAATAACCAATAGCTGTCTATTTAGACTTAAGGATCACTCAATAAGTGCAGAAACTGCCTGTAAACGTAAATTCAGATAAATAATATTGACTGGAGGCATCATAGACCCTACAGGAGAGCCTAAAACTACCATAAAAAAACGGTATATTTTCTAACTTAATTCTAGATACTATTTTTATTCTCACCGGTAAGTACAGCACTTAATCATTAAAGAGTTTCTTTTAGCAGCAGACGAAAATTTTTTAGAGAACTACAACTGTTCAAAATCCAGAGAATAAGTTACTGTGCAGTACCCAGTCCTGATTACAACAACTACAGTGGAACTCCTACAGCTAAGACCCAAGGAACATCACAGAAAAGAGAGAAAAATTGTAAAAGCCAGGAAACCAGGGCATTTTTCTAGCATATAATATCTCTGAGACATGACAAGGTTATTGCACTCACAAAATATCCACAGGACAGTTGCCTAGATAATATTTGCCTAGTGACAGCACCATTTGATATGCTAAAGTAGGGTCCTGTCTCTAGATGAATAGTTACTAAAAAATCACTGTACACAGATAATGGGAGATTCAAATTGCTTCAAAGATAAGTTCCCTCATAACTTATTCTATCCCAGATGTTCAGCCCTAAACACTCATGCATATGACCAACGCTTAAAGGATTCCATGGGTTGTCTGTCTGTCTGTCTGTCTGTCTGTCTGTCTATCAATCTATCCACTATCTGTCAATTTATTTCTCTATCTATTTATCATATATCTACCATGTAATCTATTATCTTTCTGTTTATGTATGTAATGATAATTATGGGAGGAAATGGGCCGTAGTGAGTAAGTGTATTTGAAGAGATTTAGAAATGATATAAATACAGTATTCATGAACGAAAATCACAAAATATAAAAAATAAAAACAAAGAATTTAAATAATAGATATATTTTGAATATGAAGTGTAAGCATAAGTTTCATTTCTTAAAAGGTTTGTACAACAGATAAATTAGGTGATTTGGACACAGCTGGGTCATGGAGAGTCTATATTGATTTTATTGACAGAGTTATAGTTTCCTGGCATTCTAAATCAATATTTTTGACAGAATTATGATCTTGTGACATTATTAGGAAATAGTGTAGACAAACTATGTAATGCTTGGTTAGAAGACTTGGACAAAAAGTTTTGCCTCTTAAGGACAAATCTGCTTCCTGACTGCCAAGAGGTGAGCATCTACCCTGGATTCTACATAAAAGTATATCATTTTGAATTTTCCAGAGCACAATAGGAGGTCGGCGTGCTGACTCTGTTCTGACAACTAGGAAATTGTAAAACAAAGTTATTGTTTTCTCATTTAGCTTGTTTCTCTTAAGTTTATTCAGAGGCATGCAAGAGGAGTACAAATGCACATCAGAAAACAGAGGAATTGATAGAATAAAGGGAAGACTTTGATTTCCTTCATTTTTTAAGGATAAAGTAAAACTCTTAAATTGGAAAGAAAGCTGAAGAAATTTATGCTGAAATTTTAAATCAGAAATAGAAGATGACTTAGAGTGATTTATGATTTATGAATTAGCATAGTTATTATGGGAAAGACTAAACTGTACCATAGAAGCTTTAGAATATCATAGTTATGTAAAACCCTCCTAGAAGAGTAATTAGAATGCAGGCTTTATGACTAAAGTTGGAACAAGATGGGCCTTTTGAGGTAGAATCTGTGCAGTAGTCTCAACAGTAAAAGTGGATTCTGTTCACCCAGAGGACCTGAGCTTTGTTCACAAGACTCATGTCTGGTACTTTACCGTTCTCTGTAACTCTGGCCTCAAGGAAAACATCTTTGAACATCTTTTCAATAGAAAACATCTTTTGTCTTCCACTGGTACCCTCAAGTACCTTGGATAGGTTAACACAAAAGAAAGTGAAAATAAATCTTTATATATTGTTCAGATGATACATGTTAATTTAGGATGATGGCAGAGGGTAAACGAAGACTCCACCGATGTATTTAATAATTTTCAACAATTCTGATACCTTAGAGCAGTGGAGTTGTAAACAATATTTACAGAAGAAATTGATAAATAAGATTATGTTAAGCATAAGCCCCCACTTTAGGAAAAAACTAACTTGTTAGATTGAACTAAGTGTCTTGAAATAGAGATATACAGAGAAACTGAATTGTCTCACTAAATCATTTAGATTCAGTGAATGATGGTCATGGGAAAGTAGTAAGTATATGCAATAGCTAATACATATATATATATATATGATATATATATATATCATATATATATATATATATATATATATATGATAGGAAATACTGAGAACTCAATCAGATATATTAGACTCGATTGTGATATGGGAAGGCCTGCTTAGGAGAAATATAACATGCTTTTAAAGGCATGATTATAAATCCATTGACCTATCTATAATATGTACCTGAGAAGACAGGGTTCAATAAGAATCATTATAAAATCTGGTATTGATGTAGATGTTTAATAATAAATGTTTTGGGCAGGAACTGAGATAATACGTGGGTTCTGGTGATGGTCCAATGGGAACTATTTAAAGGGAAACATTCATTTAGGTTATTGTTGCTGTGATCAGAAATTTACTGGCTACATAGGGTAAAAAGATAATTTCAATTTCGTATTAAGATTATGAATTACTTTGCTTATATTCCATGAAAAAAGCTATACTTTTTCTCAAGTATAAGGCCTAAAATTAAAACTAAGGAGTGTTTGAAATATTAATGAGTTACATTACATCAATAGATTTTAAAATGAATCCCTCAGAGGAAAATAAAACAACATATATATTTTCTTATGGAATAAAATTGATCTATTGAATTAATTAAACTCAAGAACTGTTTGTATTTAATCAGTCTTCACAGAATATAAAAAAATAGCAAGAACTATGAAGAGAAAAAATACATAAATTTTTAATCCTATAAAATAAGTATGTTATAAATTTTGTTGGCCTTTGAGTATCTTATTTACAGATAATGGATTCAAAAGTTAATAATGACATGAAATGGTTCATAATGGGCAAATTCCTTTTCATTCTTCCCTTTTAAAAATTAAAGTTATTAAGGATATAATCTTATGTGGCACACAGAACAAAGGAAATATTGTTTTATTCACAGTCTTCCCACATTTTGTTTCAAATGAATCTTTGTTTAGTAGTAATTACTGGAATCAAAGCAAATTAATCGTTATTTCATCTGTAGTTAAACAACACCTGTTCAGGGTTTTCCAATTCAGAGACAGAGATGTGTAGGGTTCTGTTTCCTCCAGCTCCATTACTGTGGTATTCTCTACAAAATCTCTGGTCTTACCAAAGCAGCTGCTTGTATTTAGTGATAATCCTCAGTTCTATTAGTTTTGTCTTTGGGGATAGAAAATTGATTACCTGACCTTATCATAGAGAAAAGTCTGTGTGTGCCTTACTTTTTTGCCTCAGAGTGTAAATCAGTTATGTAAACAGTGAAAATAATTAAGAGCAAAGTGATGCTATAGTTTGTTTAGGAAACATGACAGAAAATGAGAAAGAAAAAAATTTATCTTAGTTTTATATTCCCAGGCAAGTTTCAAATTAAATTTTTGATGCATTAAATATTGCACTTTTCTGAGCATGTTTTAAAACATTTAGGATAGAGAGAGACACCTGACAGTTAACATATCATGGTGTTCACATGTCACACTGTGAAAGCATTACTTCTTTCACAGTTGGAACTCACTGTCATTTTCTACTCAGTAGTTAAAGTTGACCAATGGCAAATAATTAAACCCTTTTTCATATTTAATTAAAAAGTGTTGTCCATTTTTCTTTTAACGAAGAAATAAAATTTGTGTTAATGTCACTTTAAGTAACAAATACTGCTTTGTAATTTGAATTATTTTCAAAACAAGATCAAATCATCTTCCAAGTATAACCAATAAACATTGACAGTCAACAATTATTTTCTTTCACTTTATAATAATTTTACATCAGGTTTAGCAGAACAGGATCATGGCAGGAGTATGAGGAAGTTTACAGTCCTGCAGGAAAGGCAGGCTTTCACTACCATTAAAAACTCAAAAAGTCAGCCATAAAAATGACTGTATTTTCTGAACCAAGAAGAGTATGAGAAGAGCAAAAGGCATATTTCTGAGAATTGTGAATGGGATTGTAAATTTTTAGGGCTGTGAGAAAACACACTGAGTACATTTTATGAGTCTGATAAGCATACATAATGCACAAACACATTTGTCACAATAATTTCCGAGATTTGACAAAATGTGTGCTATGGATGATAGTCAGGAAAAAAGCTAAAGAAAGGAGATTATATTCAGGGTACTTGTTTTGAAAATAAAAAAGGGGAGGGAATTGCTGTGGGAAGAATGTTTTGAATACAGTAAAGATTTGCAACTCCCATTGTTTTACTAAAATGCTGACTAAGAGAATTCTGGGAAGAGGAAAGGCAGAGATGCAGTCAACAGTAAGATGGAGAGAATGCCTCATGATGAGATGAGAATGCCTCACGATGAAAGGCACCAAATCATGTGTCTAAACATAGACAAGAATTATGGGTTAATTTTAGTTGGAAGAGGTAGTTAAAAAATAAACCTGAGCTACTAGGCCTAACAATTTATAATAAATATAAGCCTCTGTATTTCTTTGGGTGCAGGACCCAAATGGCTACAGGAGTGGAAGAGAAACTTTCGTCTACAGATACAGTAGAAATCTCGTGTATTTCTGACACTTTTCTTGTTAATTTCATGTTTCCTTCCTCTTCTGACATACACCAAAAATTCTAATTTCTTTACCTTTATTGAGCCAGAGACAGACATTGTAATTTCTATAGAGACAGACACTTCCTCAAAGTTGACCCTCTTTCCATCTGCAGGTACTTTTAGTATCTGTAGATCAAGTTTCTAATTTTTACCATTCACACTTTCTGTATAGTTTGCATCATCTAGGTTTTTTGTTTGTTTGTTTTATCTTACAGTTTTACAAATATTGCTTATCTCTAGTAAATTCTCAAATTTTCCAGGAGTAGTTTGCTACATTGTTTAAAGTAAAAGTCAAATTATAATAATGAATACTTTACCAGATATGGAAGAATGCCTTGATTTTTAGAGAACAATGTATAACAACCTAATTTCATATATAATAACTATATCAACAATTATATCATTTATGTATATAGACAATACATTTTTTACTTCAAGCAAAAAAAAAGAATATTATAATTATTATCTTCCTTGTGTGTGGGTATGTGTGCATACACAAATGATTGTGTGCATGCTCAATTTTGGAGATCAGGAGACAACTTATTTCAGAAAATCCCTTCTTCCTTCAACAGTAATGTAATTTCTCAACTTAAAAGAAATCACTGAAGAATCCCTCTGAACAATCTACTATTGTCACCAGCAAATGAATACTTTAGATTTAGAGATTACTGTGTCTATATTTTTTCTAAAATTTTAATGACTATCAAAATCATTAATAACATAGAAAGAAGGAATTCCTTCTGCATAAAGAAATTCAAGATGGGTGCTGGTGGCGCACACCTTTAATCCCAGCACTCGGGAGGCAGAGGCAGGTTGATCTCCGTGAGGTCGAGGCCAGTCTGGGCTACAAGACTAGTTATAGGACAGGCTCCAAAGCTACAGAGAAACCCTGTCTTGAAAAACCAAAAAACCAAAAAAAAAAAAAAAAAAGAAAAAAGAAAAGAAAAAGAAGAGAAAAAAAAGAAATTCGAGTGTAACCGAGAAGACAGATATAATTATTTTTTTGGTAAGGTATTTGGTGTAGGAGTTCCTTCTGTTTGTGTGTTGTTTTCATTGGTTAATGAATAAAGAAACTGCCTAGCCGTAGTTGATAGGGCAAAACTTAGATAGGTGAAGAAAACACAGAACTGAATGCTAGGACAAAGAAGGGCAGAGTGGGAGAATAAGAGAAGCCATGGATCCCCTGCCAAAGAGGGACACCGGTTAGAATCTCATGTAAGCTACTGTCACATGCCGATACACAGATGAATGGAAATGGTTTAAACTAATATGTAAGAGTTAGCCAATAAGATGTTATAGCTAATGGCCAAGCAGTATTTTAATTAATATAGTTTCTGTGTGGTTATCTTGCGTGTAAGCTAGCCGGGCGGCTGGGACAAACAAGCGGACCTCACCCTCCTTGTAACAGCTTTATTATAGATGATACTAGCTTATGAGGATGAATGGATATATATGAACAATGTACTAGCTAGTTCCATGTAATCATACTATCTGAACAAAAGGTAGTACTTCATACAAACACTGAAAATAAATCTTATTTTTAAAATTTCCAACAAAAAAAAGAAAAAAAAGAAAATTCCCTTTGATTGTGTATATACATATACTTCATTTATTTTTTTAAGGAATACGTATGTTTAACTAAAATTTTAAGGATGTATAGCTTGTTTTTTTTTATTCCATGCTGTGAATAAAATACATCATTTCGCACATAATACACATATGCTCTACAACTGAGCAATACTTTGGCTTCTTATCATTCTGATTTAAATATGATGCTTAGACATTATGGCTATAAATGATGTATTTTCTAAGCACACATCAACTAAATATCTGTAGAATAAAGTAAATTAAAATGTTCCTAAATCTAAAATGTGTCATATATTTGTAAACTAATCAATTTTGAATACAATTATCTACCTTAGCCAATCACATCCACAAACTAAATATCAGTAGTAGCTTTACTCTTCTAATATTCCTGCAATAAGTTGAAAAAAATCATAAATTATCTTCATTCATAAAGGAAATCTTGTATTATTGTTTTTCCTGAAAGGAAGATGAAGTTCAAAATGCATTAATGTAATTGGGAGGTTTTAAATAAATGCTAGCATAAATAAAGGAGGAAATATTTTCTTGCACAAAGGGGGCTGCTTGTTCTTCCCAGCCACCTGACTAGCTTACACCTGAAATAATCACACAGAAACTGTATTAATTAAATTTCTGCTTGACCCATTAGCTCTAACTTCTTATCGGTTAACTCTTACATCTTAATTTACCATTTTTATTAATCTGTGTATCAACATGAAGTCGTGGTCTATCAGCAAAGTTCCAGCACATGTTATCTCTGGTGGTGGATTCATGGCATCTCTTTCTGACTCTGCCTTTCTTTCTCCCAGCATTCAGTCCAGCTTTCCCTGCCTACCCAAGTTCTGCCTTGCTCTAGGTCCAAAGCAGATTCTTTATTCATTAATGGTAATCATTGCACACAGAGGGGACTCCCACCTCACCTCCCATTTTCTGTTTAAATATAAAAGAAGGTTTAAATTTAACATAGTAAAATTATATATAACAAAACAGTTACCAAGCAAGAACTACAGATACAATATTTATATCTACTTTATATTTTATCATAAGTATGGGAAAATATAACTATAACTACAAATTCTTCAATTTCATCAAAGAGTCCAGAAGAACTTTTTATTTTATTTTACTTATTACCTAAGTAAAAAGGAAATGCATTGTAAGCAACTTTCCAAACTCCGGAATTGACAGTGACATCTCGCTGCATGAACAGTCACCCAAAGTTCTTCTGTACCACTGGGGCATCCATCTTCAGCCTACAGGCCCAAAGTGTCCAGCAGACTTTTTCACAAAGCAGAAAATTTTAAAGGCAGTTCCACCTATACTACCTATACTAGCAGTTTGTCTGTCACATTTTTCTGTGTCCTGCAGAATGTCTGGCAAACTCTCTCATGAGACAATCAAAGGATCGTCTCACCTTTAGGCGAGTTCAGCAGTTTTTTTCTCTGTGGATCCTGGATGTCCAATTCATCTAACAAACTCCATTAGTAGCCTCTTTGATGGCCATCTTCCTCTTGAAATAGACTGGTGCTTCCAGGAGCAGATGTGTCTCACTATCATAAAGTCCTAAATTTTTAAAATATTTAAATATTCTGAAAATCTCTGAAAGATTTGAAGAATACCTAACTAACTGAAATATATCTCTACACATCTAGAAAATTTAACTAACATGACTACAAGCTTAACTATTATAGATGAGTACCTATTAACTTATATTTCTTAATTATACATTATATTATTTAAATGAACTACACAGTCACAATACCTTAATCAAGAGCAGAAATATACACATAACAAAATTGGCCTAAACTTGTATCAATAAACCAAGATCCATACCAAAACAAATTTGTCATATCTATATTATATCCTCCTATAAATGTAAAGAAACATTTACAAACAATATTTGGAATATTGGTGCAATTCTGCCCAAACTTTTTCCTGTTGTTTAATTTGCAAAATGTTTTCTTTTTGGGTATTTTTCGGGAGTTCATGGTGACCTTTCAGGGGACCTTGGTTCATCAAACCATATTGGTCTGGAAGCAATCTACAGGTTTTCATCTTCTGTGAAAACAAAAGAAGAACCTCTTTTCAAAAACAACATATTCTTAGAGACAAATTTGGAATCAAGATACTTTCATGTTGACTTAACTTAGCAGTCCATACAATAAAATATCTCTCTGTACTTAGTTCATTCACAGTCAAAAAATTCAAAGATAACACAATAATATACATGCTCCAAACTCTCTCTGTATAGTCCAAGTCCATCTTTTCATGACTTATTTATTTCTATTCTGTCTCTTTAAAGACTTTACGCTTTTAAAAAAATCATTTATTTTCTTTTATAACTCTCTATACTCCTTTTTGTCTTTCTCTCTCAAGCCTACATACATTTTAAAACACACTGTGTGTCATTTAGAGGTTTTTTTTCCAAACCAAGGTCCCCCCCCCATCCAGGTCTAGGGAGGTGACCCAGGTGACCTAGGGAGGTCTTGGGTTTGTCTTTATTGAATATCTGTAATTCTTTACTGTCCAGCAACTCTTCTTAAAATTTAAGCTGCACCATTACTATGGCAAATACAGTAAATCAGTGTTTGCTCCACCCAGTCTGACATGGTGGAGCAGCTTGTGCCCCTGAACCCTGTGCACACTGCTCTACTTCCAAGCACTCAGTCAGTCCACGTTGCCACCAAGAAAACTGTAAATCTTTCCTCACAAACTCCACCTGAATGTTCTGTCTTCAGAACTAGAGGTCACAGTGGCAGCACAGCCAAGAAAGCCAGCATTTTAAAATAGCCACGAACTTTTATTGCTACAGCTGAATCAGGAAAATATCTCTTAAGGAGCTGCAACAAGTCACCAGAAAACAACAAGAAGCTGTGTTAAACTGTAGTTCTTTGTTGTTGTTGTTGTTTTGTTTTTGTTTTTGTTTTTGTATTTTTTTTCCTAGAATTCCCTTTTAAGCCCTCTCAGGTTTATATGGATTCAGTTGGCCGTTTGGGTGCCAATTTGTAGTGCATTGGGACAATGGTCTGTATCCTGTCAATTTATTTTAAATAAACACTGATTGGCCAATAGCAAAGCAGAAAATTTAGGCAGGGAAATCAGACAGGAGGTAGAGGCAGGGCAATGAGAACAGGAGTTTCTGGGAAGAGAAAAGCTCATTCTGCAGTCATGACACAGCCACAGAAGGAATAAAATGAGACGGTGGGACTGATCTAATGGGATCTCACCAAAGTCAGCTGGACTGCGACTGATGGAGCATGTGAACAAACTGGACTCTCTGAATGTGGCTGTCAATGAGGGCTCACTGAGAAGCCAAGGAAAATGGCACTGGGTTTTGATTCTACATCATGGACTGACTTTGTGGGAGCCTGGTTTGTTTGGATGCTCACCTTCCTGGACCTGGATGGAGCGGGGAGGACCTTGGACTTCCCACAGGGCAGGGAACTGTGACTGCTCTTAGGACTAGAGAGGGAGGAGGAGGTGGGGGGGGAAGGGAGGCAGGGAGGAGGTGGAAATTTTTAATTAATTAATTAATTAATTAATTAAAAAAGTGACTGCTTCACCGAATAAGGCACCGAGCCATGTGGCTAACATAGGCAAGATTTAGGGGGTAATATAAATTAGAAGAATTACTTAAAAAGAATACTGATGGGCCAATTAGTTTATAACCAGTGCAGACCTCTGTGTGATTTCTTTAACTTAACAACTGTGGGAACCAGGCAGGACAGAAAACCTCAGTCAACAATATTCTCACACTAATATTTCGTAGTTAGATATTTGTTAGGCATTTAGACATGAAAACCTCAGCTAAACTTTACTTTCAACTGCATGGAGCTATTAACAAGGTGGCACTGCTGTGTTACAAAGGTGACTGTGGTTTGTAATATCCATCATACCATTTGGTTCAGATGTAAAAACATAATAATAAAATATATAAAAGAGATATGGTTTACTGATTTTTTTTCCATACAGAAGTTTCTATAAAAAAAAAAGGAACTGTCATTCACTATTGATTAGATTGCAAATTGATGAAAGAAGTTTAAGGAAATGATCAAAATCCTTCATCATCAAAGAAATGCAAATCACTACTGTGTGATTCCATCAAACACCTGTAATAATATCCAAGACAAAAAACACTGATGGCAACTTATGCTGGAAAGGATGTGGGGTAATGGGAACACTCTTCCATTTTGATGGAAATGCAAACTGGTACAATCACGTTGGATATCAGTCTGGCTATGTAAGAAACTACCTTCCTCAAGACCCAAAAATACCACTTTTGGGTATATATCCAAAGGATGCTCAGTCATACTACAAGGACATGTGCTCAACTATGTTCATAGCAGCATTATTTGTCATAGATAGAACCTGGAAACAACCTAAACGCCCCTCAACTGAAAAATGAATAAAGAAAATGTAGTGCATTTACACAATGGGGTACCATACAGCAGAAAAAGAAGATTCCTTAAAATTTGTGGACAAATGGATGGATTACCTCATACTGAGTGATATCCGGACCTAGAAAGACAAATATAGTATGTACTCACTTATAATCGGCTTTTAGACATAGGCAAAGTACAACCAGCCTACAATTCACAATCCCAGAGAATCTAGGCAACACAGAGGACCTTAAGAGAGACATACATGGAACTACATAGGAAGTAGAAAACGACAATTTATTCTGAGTAGATTGTGAATGTCTGGATCACTGGAGAATGTAGAAGGGGAGTAGGGAAAAAGAGAGAGTAGCAGATAAAAATGTATAGCTAAATAAAAACAAAAAAGATACATCAATTTTAGAAATAAGTGTAGAAAAAAGGCTAAAATAAATCTACCATTTGGCCAAGTTATATTACTATTTTGCATATTTCCAAAAGATTCACCATCCTACTCCAGAGATACTTGTTCTGTCATGTTTATCTCCAATATATTCACCATGATTAGAATATAGAAGTTCAATTGAATAATGCCTAATAAAAATTTGGTATATATACATATGTATATATACCATAGAATACTACTCAGCTCTAAATAAAACTGGAATCATAAAAGTTTAGGTTAAATTACAGAGCTAAAAGTATTTTATCAAGTGAGAAAACCTATACCCAGAAAACCAAACTCTTAATGTTCTTTGTCTAGTTTGTTAGCCCTTAGTTCCAGATGTGCAAATGTGAGTATATAACCTGGAGTACCTACATTAACCTGGAAAATAGAATAAGAATTTTGTCGGTGGCATTAGAGAGATGATTAGCAGGATACAAGTGACTTAAAAGTTAAAATTTGGGGCTTTAATTAGGGAGTGAGAGGGAAGTCAATACTGGAAAGAAAAATGACACCAAGGATTTCTGAAAAATCGATAAGGTGTCATTATTATTTTCTAACATTGCATATAATTTATAGCCTAGTTATATAGATGCACACTTTAGTTGAAATTATACAAATAGGACTGACAATACTTCACACAAAAGCCATAGACTATCAAAGAGGACCTGAATACCTGGCATGAGAAATCTTCCTTTCAGTTCTTAGTAAAGTCCAAGAGACCCCAAAACATTACAAGCTATTGCTACTGCACTTGGTTACATTCCAGAGGTTGAAGGTATGGCCATATTCCTGCAGATATCATCCTCGTTACACACAGGACATTAAGATCCCACCTGGCTTTCATTTGAATGCCTTCTCTCCTTTGCTTTCGCTGTAATGTGTTACTCTACTTTCCATGGGAGAGAAACAACTAACCTATCTAGCTAGCATGTCAATTAACCATATACCTGGAAGCAAGCTACAGCTGTTTAATTGAACATAAGGCCCTCTCAACAGGCACACTAATGATTCCTGGTACTGGAAATGTAGACAACAGTTTTACAGGGCATGTGAGGTCATAAGTTTTAGAGAAGAATCTACTACGACCAATTTACTAAAACCTCATGAATTCTTAACTGCACTATAAATATTTGTCCTCATACCCAGAGAAAAACTAGCTCTTATCACTCATCAAAGAAACTTCACTGTGCCACAGATGGAAAGCATCACAGAAAAAAATACAACCAGTTAAAAGATGAGAGCAGATGATCGTGGAATATCTGCCCCAGATGACACATCTGCAACACAAATCCTGAACTTCAGGTTCAGAGTAATAGTCAAGTGACCTAAAGACTGTTTGAACTAAGGGAGTGGAAAGGTTTTTGTTTGTTTGTTTGTTTGTTTGTTTTTTGTGAAAATAAGACTCATAAAAATGACAAAGAGACTTCTCCTATGAAAGTTCAGTCATATCTTTGCCTAAAAAAGACCTGAGGAAGTATTACATGAATAGATGTGCTAATATAGGAGGAAGGAATCATGAGGCTCTATCAATAGCCAAAGACTTCAGACCACTATGAATTGCTGAGATTTGGGGGAAATTCTCTTCCATTGGAATGAGCGTCCCCCCTTTTTTTTTGCTTATATCATACCAAGTGACTAGCCCTAAATTTATATACACATGCATAGCACTAAAGAAACTCACAGTTGTATTTTTATATTTGAATCTGTGCACTTGCAGTCTCAATTGCAGGTATTGTTAAGCATACAAAAGTTTTATTTTCCACATTTTTACCTTGATTTTGTAACCACATATAAAATTGCATGAGAGTGTATGCAAGTGTATGTGTTTGTATGTTTGCATGTATAAACTTTCTTGGAATTTCTTTTTACAAATGCTATTGTGTGTTTTTTTCTATTTGTAGTTTATCTAGGGAGAAACAGATCACATTTGTGATCTTTATTTGTGCATACGAGAATTGCTGCTCTGAAAACAGCATTTCAAATTCAGCCAAAAATGATTTGCCCCATGCTGTTGCTCGAGACTTAAACAAGAAACAACTGTGAAATAAGAACTACTAGTCATGCCCAGAAAAGTGAAGTGAAACATAAAGAAAGTCAACCATGACTGGATATAACATTTTCTTTTCCCATGTGTCTCTTAAATGAAAAACGATGATAATCTCTGACATAAAATGCTAAGATTACAAAATGACAGATTCAGAATCGAAATATAGTAAGAAATGATAAAATGGCTCATTTGTGTACTGTTTGAGCTTCTATATAGTTACACAGGTCAATGAGGCAATGAGGGTGTGATAATTGGTCATCCAGTCAATGTGTCCTTAAACAGTTCCTCAAACTATAATGGGTATATTATAAAAACTTGAATTTTTATAAAATAAACATCACTATTGGTTTCACACTGTGATTGTTTCTGTGAATTTATTATGCAGTTGTTACTAGATCAAGGACATTAATTTACTGAAAAGTATTTTCCCAAACCTTTGCTGTAGTAGCCATTCTCTTGACAAGTTTTGCTCTATTGTCTGTGTTTTAAAATTCTAGCCCCTGGGGTAATATTAATGCAGTAACTGAAGGAGTGGCAACAACTGAGTGTTTCTCAAATTCATCACTGCAATTCGAAGTTCTCGTAAGTTACAGGGAGGACTATGACAATCAATTTATGTAAAATAATTGGGTTCATGTCCAACACTAACTTATTCAGGAACATCAAACAAAGTTTATAATTAAAGTGGCTCCACTAAGCATGGCATTATTTGGAACACTTTATTATTTTCTATTAAAGAGACAAAGAATGTACTATATTATGCATGCATCTAATCTTCTATATTGGTAATCTGGAAAATGTAATCATATTTCAAGCAATATTTCTATGTAGAATTGCATAAATAATGTCTGCATACTACAAAAAATATATCAGTGTTCTTCAATAAAATTCTGTTTTAGAAAAATTTACATTTAAAATCTGTCCCATGACTTTCTTTACAGGTGTCCTTAGGAAACATAGAAAAAAATTATTTTTTTCTAATGAATATGATGAAACGTATACACTATCTTTATACTGCTATTATATTTCCAACTATGGAATTATAAATTAAGAGTATTAATGCTGGAAATTTTAGCATATTATGTACTGAAAAATTTTATAGTCTTAATTTTCAGTTATATTATCACAAGACAAGCTTTCAAAAAACTATAAGTTCTTTAAAAAAAGTTATTGTAAGCTGGAATGGACACCTTGACTTGGAGTTGCCATGAAAATTAAGTACTTTGTTGATTTCTGTGCATATAGTTAATGGGTTTGCCTCATGATAACTTTATTTAATAAACCACACAAGTTTAGAGTATAAACCTGATATGGAATTTGCCTGACATCTGAAGGTTAACATGTGTAAAAGTCAAAATTGTAAAGCAGATTTGTCTGGTTCCATATGTTGTATTCTTTATCATACTGGGGAATATTTTCAGATTAATGTTAACATTTTTAAAGCATATATAAGCAAGAAAGTAGGTAAAAAAATTTATATAGGAGTCAATTCATATAACTTAAGTCTAATAAAGGGGGATAAAAATATTTTTATATTACAGAAACCTACAATTATCTCATAATCATTTAATGATCTTCTTATTCATGTGTAAAATTTTATTTTTAATTCAATATTATAGTAGACAGATCCTTGTCTTTAAATAGTAGTTTTATGTAATTATAAGTGGATACATTAAAATTTTCATGTGTGCATACTAAATTTCATGTAAGTCTATATGATTATTGATGGAAAATAATTTGATTTAATTTTCAGTGTTAGAAATATTTGGATAAAATGTTTTCCATCAGTAGATGGCTTATAATGATAGCACCTGATCTCTTCTAATGCCTGTAACAGGCACTATAGTGGACAGATTCAATAAAAAGGGAGGTAGGACAAAAGAAGTAAGTAGAAGACAGTGATAATCAATCATGATGCCCTCTTTCACTAAGTCGGGACAAGACCTCAAAATCCTTCTCTGCAAATGCCACAGGCAGCCTCCACCAATTGATCAGAGTTGGCATATAAGGTGAAAACTGATTTACCATTGGTGCCCACAAT
Source organism: Myodes glareolus (assembly GCF_982192425.1). Lineage (NCBI taxonomy): Eukaryota > Metazoa > Chordata > Mammalia > Rodentia > Cricetidae > Myodes > Myodes glareolus. The sequence continues at coordinate 55,830,708 of NC_142037.1, read as the reverse complement.
TCCATTCTTAAAACTGCTTCCGGTCTTCCCTTTCTAACATTCTATTTTTCTAACTAACATCGTTTAGAGAGTTGACAATGCCTTGAGGATGAAGTAAATCCTTGAATATATCTTAGAATGCCAATATAGTTCCTGAACATCTTTTCAGACCCAATATAATCCTGCCTCTCAAACATTGTTTAACACAGAGGAATTGTATACACACACACACACACACACACACACACACCCTGTATGAACAAGCATGAATCTTCAGAGCAAACCCAAATTTAAATTCAAAGAAACACTTATCTTGTCTGACTAAAAATGTTGTAATAATAATAACTAGTGAAACCTTTTTGTATTGCAATCATTTCACACAGTACTCCACTGTCTTCATCTTCTCCTCATTCTTTCCACTTTTCAAATCATGCCATTCTCATTTACACTTTGAGGGGTTTAGCAGACAAGCTCTATGACTCAATGAGATTACTGAAGCGACCCTTTTTTGTTGTTATCTTAAATTGCTAGCATATTGGGGTAGCATGCTTAGATAAATTCTTAATTATCTGCTTCGCCATGTAGACTGGATATGCATGTTATAGAATGGACCAACTTGACTATGCTTTAATATAGAAAATATTTATACAGTATGATCAATGCAAATGATAAATACATGTGTTTTTATCCTGTGAATGTTTGACTTTGACAACTTTACTATGTTATTTTTAGAAATGAAACAATTGGAAATATTAGTTTTTCCATAAAGGACTTACTTAAGTTAACTTCATATTGTATGAAAGAGTGGTTTTTTGTTGTTATGTGATTTTGCTGATGCTATTTTTAAAAACTGTGCTTTGTTCTGGAAAACTCCATTAAAAGCAGTGTGAGTGAGATAACCCAGACCCAAAAAGAGAATATGGTATGTACTCACTCATAAGTGGATTCTAGCCATAAATAAAGGACATTGAGCCTATAATTCGTGATCCTAGAGAAACTAAATAAGAAGGTGAACCTAAAGAAAATTATATAGTTATCCTCCTGGATATTAGAAGTAGACAAGATTGCCAGGCAAAAGTTGGGTGCACGTGGTTGAGGATGGGGTGGGTGTAGTCGAGATGGGGAGAGAAAAGGAAGAAGGGGAGGATTGTGGAGAGCTTGGGGGAATGGGATGGGTGGGATGGAGGAAAGGTGGATATGGGAGCAGGGAGACATTTTAGGGTTGGCAAGAGACTTGACTCTAGAGGGGTTCCCAGTTGTCTAAGGAGATGTCCCCAGCTTGTTCCTTGAGCTGCTGAGGAGAGAGCTGCTGAACTGGCGCTATCTTATAGCCACACTGATGAATATCTTGCATATCACCATAGAACCTTCATCTGGTGATGGATGGAGATAGAGGCAGAGTCCCACATTGGAGCAATGGACTGAGCGCCCAAGGTCCAAATGAGGATCAGAAGGAGGGAGAATATGAGCAAGGAAGTCAGGATCAGGAGGGGTGCGCCCACCCACTGAGAAGGTGGGGCTGTTCTAATGGGAGCTCACTAAGGCCAGCTGGACTGGGACTGATGGAGCATGTGATGAAACCGGACTCTCTGAATGTGACTGGCAATGAGGACTGACTGAGAATCCAAGGACAATGGTACTGGGTTTTGATCCTACTTCATGGACTGGCTTTGTGGGAGCCAAGTCTGTTTAGTTGCTCACCTTCCTAGACCTGGATGGAAGGGGGAGGACTTTGGACTTTCCACAGGGCAGGGAACCCTGACTGTTCTTTGGACTGGAGAAGGAGGGGAAGGGGTGGGGAAATGGAAGGAGGGGAGGACGTGGAAATTTTTAATTAAAAAAAAAGCTCTTTTCTGGTTAGGAACTGCTTCAGGGGCTATAGCCAAGCAAAGTTCAATGTTTCTGAAACACGGACAATTACCTTACAAACACACAAACCACACACACAGACAGACAGGCACATACATACACACACACACACACACACACACACACACAACATACATATACAGTCATGGACACAGAGATAGGGAAACACAAGCAGCACATAAACAGACAAAGAGACACAGGCACACACACACAATACACTGAAATAATTTAAATATTTTAAAGGTTTAAAACATAAAGACTTATACTTAGTAATACTGAAGTATTGTAGTTATTATCGTTCACTCAGACAACACAGCATCAGCCTTTAGACAAATGGTTTTTTCATGTTTTCTAGATTATTTTTATTTCTTGTTTCTAATCATTTATCGTAGATATATTAGTATTTACTCACAGTTACCCAGAGAGTAAATTTAGTTTAGCAGTAACACTAATTTTGTTTACTAATTTTTGAACTTATATGAACTCCTCAGCTTTTTAATTATTCATTCAAAACATCACTTTTTGATTTATTATGACACTGTTTGTTCTCTATTTGTTCTTTCAAGACAAGGGTTTCTGGTTGTCCTGAAACCCTGTCCCATAATCAGGCTGGCCTAGAACTCATAAAGATCAGTCTGCCTCGGCCCCCCAGCCCTGGGATTAAACACATGTGATACCACACCCTGCACTGTTTACTCTCTTAAGAGAAATAGCCAGGTGGTGGTGGTGCAGACCTTTGATCCCAGAACATGGGAGGCAGAGGCAGGTGGATCTCTTTAAGTTTAAGGTGAGTCTAGTCAACAAGAGCTAGTTTCAGGACAGGCACCAAAGCTATTCAGAGAAACTGTTTAAAATATATACATACATACATACATGCACACACATAAGTGTGTGTGTGTGTGTGCATGTATGTATGTATGTAAATTTCCTGAGTTTTGCATATGCCAATAGCTTTTATTTAGAGTTCTTGTTATTAGTTCCTTGTGTGATTAATATCCAGGTAATCACCTAATTCAAATTCAACAGGAAATTTGTTCCTATTAGTGATTGCTACCAAATACTACTACAACTACTACTAACGTATACTTTAAAATATTAACTCTCTTAAGGACTTGATGACAATTGCTTAGCAGTTTATTTGTGAATTATACAGGTGATCATGTTTAATGACAATGAATGAGTTGTCACATGTTTAGTAATCCCGCATCATTTCTCTAGTGAAATATCTGCCAATATTTCCATAGGTGATATTAATTTGGAATGCTGGACATTAGCTTTCTATATAGTTTAGTAACAGTTCTTTATCAAAAGTATACTTTAATCATATTTTCTGCTAGTTAAGTGTTGGGACCAATTGGAGTCCTGGCCTTCAGCTGCTCTTCCCTGCTAGAGCCTTCTAATTGAAGTTACTAAAAGCTGTGCCTTGCCTAGAGGATCAGAGAATGGGATTTACACCTGTTGGCCATTGACTGCAGGATATTTAAGTCTCCATGGTGCATTTAAAGAAGAGCTTTTGTACCAGTGTAAAAAAAAAATTAAACCTGGCTTTGGAATTGGAGCATAACTTGTTCCTTCTCTAAACTCAAGTTCCTCTTTCATGTCAAAAGAGCCACCAGGTATGGGACAAAAGAAAATCAAAATTAAGGGAGTATTTGATCATAACTAAACTCATCATCCCTCGTATTTATTTTGACCCTTTAAAACTTTTCTTAAAGTATAAATATTACCTTGAATTTTATAAGATTAACATATATGTATGTAAGTGCATATATATTTAAACTATCTGTTATAATATTAATAGTTATATAAAGTACTAATTTATTTAATATTTAAGCTTCATTTAGTTTCCTTTGTATGAATTCAGACTTAAGTTTGAAGTTAAGAATTAAGCCCATCTTTCCTAGGTTTATTTAATACATTATGATCTGCTAATCTGTCTAACATCTGCTGTATATGTCATTTGAAAGGATTATGTTTCCTACAGTGAACCATGAGCATTCCTAACAAAGGCCTTAGAAGTTTCCAAAAGATGGTGACTCACAATCGCAATTCTACCTGCATTTAGGTAATGCCACTAAGCTGGCAAGCACCTTCCAAAGATTATTTTTGCACTACAAACTTTTCAGGACAATTTCATGGTTGTTATCTCTGATGGTCTAGTCTCATAAACTATGCCAGCTAGGATTTAGGATAAGCCTCACATTATTCCATCACACTGAGATTAGATAACAGCTTGCTCATAAAGTACTTGACCATTCTCTTAATCTCTTTCATGGTCTCATAAAAATGTCATTATACTCAAAAAACAGGAATTAGTCTTAATAACACAATGCTCACACACATTCTCAAGATGTAGAGCACATTGTTTCTGACCAGTAGGTGGGTTTTGAATGTTTATAATTGTTTAAAGGGATCAGGTACAAATTGTTACTGGTCATGATCAGAGAGAAAATTAAACAAGGAAGGTTAAATACATGGATCTCTTTCTGAAAAGAAAAAGGGAGGCATAAGAATGATAAGATAAAATATTAAATTATTGAATCTACTTTAAACAAATAAGCAGTTATCTCAAATATTTTACATTGGTATAAATTTTTATATATTGGTACAAATTCAAGGTTTTTTGTTAAAACATTGCATGTGTTTCTACTTTTGTCTAATATATATTTATATGTTGATACAAATTAAAGGTCATTTTTGTTATAACATTATAATTCTTGTACAAGATATGGTACCTATACAGCTCACTTAAAAATATAACATCCTAATTCTTGAAAGCTATTTAGGATAAAAAATATAGGTTAATAATCATCTATAGCAATCAAATCTATAGTCATGTTAGGTATATTTTAAAGGTCAGTCTGAGACATACTTTGAATAGATAGATGGTTTTCAAACCCTTCAGAGACCTACAGAATATGGCAGTTTAATGTTTTAATTACATTTAATACCGTGGTGCCAATATCTTTCACCCCGTACAAAAAAAATATAAATGAAACAGACATTAATTTAAGATTTGAAACACTGAATTTGCTAAAGAAAAATAAAGATAAAACAAGTCAAATTATACGTAAAGATAAGAGATTTATGAATAGGAAAGACAGTTTAACCACTCAAGAAATAAGGCAAACATTAAATATATATAATTTAGTGAAATTTAATATCTTGTTTATTGAAAAAGAATAATTAGTAGAATAAAGAGAAGATATATGAAAATATCACATACTTATATATGTAATATATGTGAATTCATATAATACATTAAATGAATAAGTGATATATCACTATATACTTCCCAGCTATACTTTGTTAGATAAGTAATATCTATAGTATACAGAAATCCACTTACAATTATTTTACTAAGTGGACATGTTATTAAAATGTCTTCTCTATACTCACAGTTAGTGCTATTCTAGGTCTTGCTTAAAATAGTTTGTTATTGTAGTGGGTAATAAGTAATGCAGAAAGTTATGAGTGAACAAGTCTAAGAATATACAATTGTTGAGAGCTCAGCCCTAAAGCAGATACAATTATCACCCTCTAAAAGCTTCAGGGGATGGAATAGAAGAGGAAAAGAATGAATATGAGCCTCAGGATATGAGCTGGTTGGTTGTGGTGCATGCTTTTAATCCCACTACTTGGGAGACAGAAGCAGGTGGATCTCTGTGAGTTTGAAGTCAGCCTGGTCTACAAAAGTTAGTTCCAGAATAGACTCCAAAGCTAGAAAGAAGCCTTGTCTCATAAAACCAAAAAAATACAAACAAATGAACAAACAAGCAAACAAAAAAACTGAACAAGAGTCTGAGGAAATGAAGGAGTACTGTTACATGTTGTTTTCTTGGTATGGCATGGCTGGTGCCACCATGAGCACACAGTCGCCTTAGTGGCATGCTCAGAACCTGAAATATGTATGACTAGTCAGAGCCTTGTAATCGATAAAAAGAGCATTCAAGATCTTCTTCCTTAACAAACTATTAGAAATAAATGGGTTTCTTTGGGATTGTGAGACATCTTGTCCATTGGTGTAATCAGTGTTATGTTTCCTCAACTACGGTAACTTTCCTTCCAGTCAGAAATTCAGTGGGTAATATTTATGGAAAGATATGAAGTTAGAATAAGAGATAGTTGGTAACAATAAGGAGTTCAAGAAGAGAGAGGACAACAAGAAAGCTTTTAATGAAAGTGAATATATCCAAAATATACTGTATATATTAATATATATACACACTTAATGTATATGTTAATTATCAAAGATACATTGAATGCATACAAGAAATTATAACAAAATACATTTTAAAAATAGATATCTCCCTACTTCATGACCTTCTATGTGATGGAACCCATTGAATCAAATATGTGATTCTGTATCTTTAGCATAGGGATCATATTTAAAAAGAGGCAGAAGATTGAAAGAGGAAAAATATCACAGTATCTTCAGGGGAACTGTCTTTCCTAGAAATGGCTACATGAATAAGACTAGGACAATAACAATATCAGTAGACATGTTAGCATAGCAAACAAATTTTCTCAGGGTCCCAGCCCTACATTGAGAGTTATAAGCAAATAATGACTTCTGAGAAAAGAAGAGCTCAACATAAGGGTAAATGCACTTAACAGTTATCCTGTACTGTATTCTTAGTTTTGAATCATATACAAACTAAAAAAAAAATGAAGCATAACAGAATCCATCTGAAAAAATACAAAGAAGATTCTGGGGTGAACAGGAAGGAATGGGATGTGAGAACAGGGAATAGGGTGAAAGAAAAACTGAAATAAAAATAATTTATGAATGAGAGGAAGAAAACCAACCAGTATCTTTACTAATTTTAAAATAAGTGTATTTTCTTCTTTCTATAATAAATGGTTATTAGGGGAAAAGTTAATTAGTACAGCCTTAAGTTCAGAATCCAGTTTCTCTTATTTTCCATGTGAATGAATTGTAATGTTGCTTGCAGGCTTGGTAGTAATCCTTGTTTCCAGGTAGGTGCTCAGGTACCTTAAACTTCACTACAGGGGTGGTGGAAGGGTCATCAAGGCATCAGGGCTTTGTAGGAGCCTGGTTTGTTTGGATGCTCACATTCCTAGACCTGGATGGAGGGAGTAGGACCTTGAACTTACCAAGGGGCAGAGAACCCTGATTGCTCTTAGGACTGGAGAGGGAGGGGAAGGGGAGCAAAGGGAGTGGGGGGGAGGTAGAAATATTTAATAAATAAATATTTTTTTTAAAAAATTGCAGTGTTCATTCCATTTGAGGAGGATGACTCTTCACCTTTGTGGATTTCTGCATATTTCCATTTTTCAGGTATCATCCTCACAGCAAAGAGTAATATATGACATATTCCTGAGTACCTAGAACAAACAATCCTTTAAACTTGTCGAGGTCAATTGAAACTGGAGGGACAAAGTCCTATTCAAATTATCTCAGAAAAATGAAGTTCTGAGAATTTCTCAGACATGACAGACTAAAGAAAAAGTACAATTTCTTCATCTGGTCCACATGCAGAGGAGGGCATCTACACTCATGGTGACAACCTCCAGACACCTGTCCTGTGAGTATTCATTTTGTGTAACAAAGACCAACAAACAGAGCACACAAAACTGTCCCTGTGGCTTCTGTGTAGTTCAGTCTCACCTTTGATATAACCTTCTAACATTCTTATCCCCTTATTACCTTTTACCAAGCTGGTCTGCTGACCATTCAACCGCTTGCTGCTCCCTTGGTTCCTATTCCTGTCATTTAATCTCTACATCTGGATACAATACTGCAGCTTCATTTTCTTTTTTATAGTCAAATTTATTGTTTTATTAAAATATTTCATTTATTTTACATATCAACCATTGTTTCCCTTCCCTCCTCTCAGCTTCATTTTCAATAATGTGACACACAATGATCTGTCTCATCACCACACATTATATCTCTTCTTCTAGCACCATTTAGTTCATTATCTTAGTAATGTAGACTCTTATTTTCACATTACTTTCCCTGCTTTAACTTCTCAGGATTTTGTGAAACTCCTTGCCTCATTAATCCTTTTATAGAATAAATATTTACATATATGTAGGTATATGTTCTGTGATTCCTAATGTGAAATCTTGTAATTTTAGCATAACTAATATTGCAATTAGTAGCATTATACTGGCAGACTATTCCCATAAAACACCATACCTTCTGATTATTATAATTATTATTAAAAAATTATACTATTTTGAAAACAACAAATATTTATGTTTGTTATATAGCAAGCTCATAGTATACAGAATGAACTCCTACAAGAATATAGTAAGGAATGGATAATTAAGCCTGGGACAAACAAAGGAACTAAGAGAAGATACAGTTTCTAGTTTAATGTGACAATGTGTCAGAGGAAATTATTCCTTATATTTTATCTCTGAGATAAATCAGCTTAACTTTTCATTTGTGTTCCATATATTAATTGGGAAAACTTCTATATTCCTTAGGCATAACCTGGTGGTTACATGTTAGAAAAGGCCTTTATTTTCCAAACACAATCTTCTGGATATAAACTGTGATCCAGAAGTCTGAAGAAAATAATGGAGAGCTAGGATGGACTAAACAACAAAGAAGTGAGCCAAAATCCAAGGAACTATAGGAGAGAAGTACACTTTTGTATCAAGAGGGTTACAACTTCCTAAATTTTTTGTAAGAAGATGGCAGAGCTGGTTTTGATAACTTGTTCTTAATTCTTATTTTTAATTCTGTTCTTTTCACCTAAGTACAGTACTTATATTTCTCATTTACATCAATTTTCAACTTCAGGGTATCTAACCAACTGATTTAACTTCCTGTTAAGAAGCATGCACATAAAACAGTCCTTCTCTTTTAACTGACAAAGAAACAAAAATATAAAATGGAAAAAAGAAAGCATGGTCAACAAATGGTGCTAGTTTAACTGGATATCAACATGTAGAAGAATGAAAATAGATCCTTATCTATCACCATGCACAAAACGTAAGTCCAAATGAAGACTTCAACATAAAGCCAACCACACTGAACCTCATATAACAAAGTGGAAAGTACATTTGAATGCATTGTCACAGAAGCCCACTTTCTAAAAAAATAATCATAGTAGCACAGATACTCAGAGAAACAATTAATAAATGGGTCCCCTGAAACTTAGATGCTTCTATAAAGTAAGGGACACAGCCAACAAGACAAAACAAAGACTGCCTATGGAATGGAAAAAACCTTCTCCAATCCCACAGCAGACAGAGGGCTGATCTCCAAAATTTAAAAAGAACTCAAGAAATTGGCTATCAAAAGAACAAATAAACCAGTAAAAATAAAATGGGTTACATACCTAAGCAGTGAATTCTCAACAGAGGAATCTAAAATGGCTGAAAGACACTTAAGGAAGCTTTCAACATCCTTAGTCATCAGAGAAATGCAAAACAAACCAAGTCTTAGATTCCATCTTACACCAGTAAGTATGACGCAGATCAAAAACACTGATGACAACTTATGCTTTAAAGAATGTGGGGCAAAGGAAACACTCCTGCATTGCTGGTGGGAGTGCAAACTGGTACAGCTCCTTTTGATGTCAATGTGGTGATTTCTCAGAAAATTAGAAAACAACCTTACTTAAGACCCCAAAATACCACTCTTGGGTATAGACCCACAGGATGCTCAATCATACCACAAAGACATGTGCTCAACTATGTCCATAGCAGCATTGTTTTTTATAACCAGAACCTGGAAACAACCTAAATGCCCCTCTACAAAAAATGGATAAGGAAAATGTGGGTATATTTTCACAATGGAGTACTACAGAGCAGAAAAAAATAATGTCATCTTGATAGTTTCAGACAAATGGATGGATCTAGAAAACATCATATTGAGTGAAGTAATTAAAACCCAGAAAAATAAAAAATATTTACTCACTCATAAGTGGTTTTTATATATAAAGAAACTCAGCCTACAATTCACAATCCCAGAGAACCATGACAATAATGAGGATCCTAAGATAGGCATACATGTATCTAATCTACATGGGAAATAGAAAAAGACAAGATCTCCTGAGTAAATTGGGAGCTTGGGGACCATGGAGAATGTAGAAGGGAAGGGAAGAGGAAGCAAGGGTAGCAGAGAAAAATGTATAGCTCAATAATATCAATAAAAGAAGATAAAGTAAATAATAAAGGAAAGAACAGGACAGTTGTTATTACTCTCTCTCTCTCTCTCTCTCTCTCTCTCTCTCTCTTTCATGGTGATATGAGATCAAACTTCTTATTTCTTTTTTTATTAATTTATTAAAAATTTCCACCTCCTCCCACTTCGCTCCCCTCCCCTCTCCCAACTCCACCTCCCCCTCCTTCTCCAGGCCAAAGAGCAGTCAGGGTTCCCTATCATATAGGAAGTCCAAGGTCCTCCTCAATCCCCCCAGGTCGAGGAAGGTGAGCATCCAAACAGACAAGGCTCCCACAAAATCCGTCCATGCAGTAGAATCAAAGCCCAGCGCCATTGTCCTTGACTTCTCAGTCAGCCTCCACCGTCAACCACATTCAGAGTCCAGTTTGATCACATGCTCCATCAGTCCCATTCCAACTGGCCTTGGTGATCTCCCATTAGACCTGTCCCACCGTCTCCGTGGGTGGAAACACCCCTCGCGGTCCTGACTTCCTTGCTCATGTTCTCCCTTCTTCTGCTCCTCATTAGGACCTTGGATGCTCTGTCCATTGCTTCAGTGTGGGTCTCTGTCTCTATCTCCATCCATCACCAGATGAAGGTTCTATGGTAATATGCAAGATATTCATCAGTGTGGCTATGGGACAAGGACAGTTCTGGCACCCTTTCCTCTGCTGCTCAAGGAACAAGCTGGGGACATCTCCTTGGACACCTTAGAATCCCTCTAGAGTCAAGTCTCTTGCCAACCCTAAAATGGCTCCCTTAATTAAGATACCTTCTTCCCTGCTCCCACATCCATCCCTCCTTCATCTCAACCATCCCATTCCCTCAAGTTCTCCCCATCCTCCTCTTCTCCCTTCTCTCCCCCCCATCTCCCCTTATCCCCACCTCACTCCTAACCCCGTGCTCGCAACCCCTGCCGGGCAATTTTGTCAACTTCCAATATCCAGGAGGATAACTATATGTTTTTCTTTCGGTTTACCTTATTTAGCTTCTCTACGATCACGAATTATAGTCTCAATGTCCTTTATTTATGGCTAGAATCCACTTATGAGTGAGTACATACCCCTGAGTGGAAGAGAAGACCACAGAAGCTATCAATTTTTTGTACATCAGTGAATATATCCTAATAAACTTTTAATATCCCTATAAATGGGCTCTTATGGATTTGCCTACATAGAATCCTCATGAAATCAGACAGCTTGACATGTGTACAAAGCCTTTTCTAGATTAATTTACGTGAGGAGGAAATAATACTTCCAACTGTGGGCAATTCAGTTTCATGGATTCTGTTACCAGAATGAATACCAAGGCTATGAGAGCGGAGCACAATCATTCATCACTACCTATTTTCTCATTGGTCATTAAGTGTGACCACCCTTCTCACGGTCCTTCAAACATGTCTTCTCTGTAATGGATAAGTGTACACCCAAATGTACCCAAATGCACCATTTATCTAAGCAGAATAGCTCAGGTATATTGTCACAGAGAATAGTAGCTGATGAAAGCATTATAGCTTGTATTCTAAATGAACTCTATTTTATTCCAGCTCCTCTTGAGGAACAATGTTAACACCATTTGTATAAAATTAAGATAATCACTATTAGCTATTATAATTATGGAAACTGACAAGCCAAAAATTTACAGCATAGACCAGCTGCTGAAAATCCAAGAAGATGCTGTATCGGTTACTCTCCTCATTTCTGTGTATAAATACCACCCCCCCACACACACAAACAAAGCCAAAGAAAAAGAATAAAGAAATTTAGAAAGGACATTTATTTGTTCACAGTTGAGAGTTTTTTGAGAGTACAATCACTAAGGGTAATGGAAAAATAGTGTCACCATCATGAGACTGAGACAGCTCGGCACACTGTTTCCTTTTTAGAGGCACAGAGACATGGAATGCTGCTGTGATGCTTAATTTTGCTTTTATTTGCATTCTGGAACTACAGACCAATTGATAGGTCAACTCAAAATAAGTTTTAATCTTCTTTCCTCAGTTTCCTCTTGCTAGAACCAGCACCAGAGGTGTAAATAGGTGTGTGTCTATGCTGATTCTAATTTCATTCAGCTTGACAATCACTATTAGTCATGGTAAAGCAGATTCTGCATTTCAAATGATTTTAATTTCTTATTTGCTTCCCTCTTTCTCAGGGAAATTCAGTCTTTTATTTTGACTTTCTACTATGTGGAGAAGATCCATGCACATTAGGAAAGAAAATTATTTCATTTTTAATTGACAGACTTAGATGATAATGTTTAGCAAATACATATTTTCTGAAACTTCCATTTACGTGTGTAAACAAACCTCTTTATACTGGCATGTAAGATTCAACATTGCATATTTTCCTAACCATCTTGAGAATTTTACTATTAGTTATGACAAAATTATTAGCCAAGAATAAAATGGGATAGAGCATATAAAGTACCTAGCAAATAATTGCTTTTTTTATTATTAGCCTATTTATTTTACCTTGTTAGAAAGAGGAGAAAAATGCATAAAACTGGGGATGTTAGAAGCAGTGATATCATGAATAAAAGACTTTAATTTTAAGAGAACATGGGTGATTTCCTGGTAGAATTTGCTCATTGGTAATAACCTAATGATGATGACTTTCTAATTGAGTTAGGACATTCAAGAAATGTCTAATGCATTGTTGCTTTCAACATTGTACATTGCTGTTTGTTTATCTTTATTTTGTTTCTGAGATACTGATAACACTATTAGAAAAGAAATTATGTGCTTATATTACAATATTCAGTGTATGTTTTACAGAATGTAAAAGGCAGAAGTATTTGCCTCATCAAGATGAAGATGTCTACAGATACATATTTATAGATAATTTTATTTTTGACTGCTAGTAATAACAAGAAGTTACAATAATATCAATCAAATGACTTACAGGCAGACAAAAATATAAATAACAATAAAACCAAGATATAATCTAGACTATATTATCTTAAATCTGAAAGTATTTTAGCAGCATCACTTAGGATTAATTCACATGGCTAAAATTCAAATACTTAGAACATTAAACATAAATTAATATTTTTAAGGAATGGGAAATAAGTAATGCTTGCATATTTTACTGCTTTTATTCTTTGCTCATTTCATGACAATGAATGCATTTTCTACAGCTTATTATTAACCCTAAAATTTGGTCCAATTAAAATTGTAATTATTGTGTGAATTGTAATTTTGGGGTTTCTAAATCAATGGGCTACCAAAAATTTAAACTAAAGTTACATCTATTTTGTTAATACCTGCTGATAGTAAGATATCATAATGCTTACTATGAAAACATTTTGTTGTTTTGTTATGACCTTAAAATCAATGTTGCTTACAAGTTGTCCTGTTTTCTTGTCTTCCTGGCCAGGCTCATGAGGCCAATACACATAATATTTAAGAGAAATCCCCCAAAATACAAATCTTAAAAGTTTAAAAGCGATGCTTCATGTCCTGGGACTATCAGCTTCTCCATTCCTTCAACTTACTAATAAAATTGGATCAAATGGAATTGTAATACAGGTGTTGTACCTAATACCTAAAATACTTGCATGCAATACTTGCATACAAGTGACTCAGACATAAGCTTCAGCAATGCATGAACTGTATAGCAACTCTCTGATTCAGCTTCTTCTCTTGAAGCAAAACAAAACAAATGAATACAAAAAGAAAGAAATAATTAGTGTGACTTTGTTTCTCTAGCTTTTTAGGTATTTTATCCGAGGGAAACCATTTTGATTTTACACTTAAGGCCATTGGTTGAAAAAGTCAAAGTTCATGCATGTTTATAATTCCAAACATCTGAAGATGGAAAGTGCTGTGAACTCCATCTCATAAATATAATCACACTTCAGGGCACAGGTGGAAATTATAGACCTGCCTGCATAGTGAAGTAACCCTTTCATGTGAATTATCATAGACCTACCTACCTAATTCTGGTTCATGGAGCACAGCAGAAGAACAAGTTATATAAAAATATAAGCCTTCATAGGCTTTCAATAAACTGCCATGCACTCAGTGCATCCAATAAATAAAATAGCTAAAATGCTAAAAAATTTCTAAAGTTAACATTACAGAAATGATTAGAGTTTCAAAGTCACTTAAGCTAACAAATTGAGTAAGAAAATGATTTAGTTGTCACTTTCTTCTGTGTTCTGTATAATGTCTAGCAGAATCTTTCATAAAGAAGTAACCCCCAAGGATTGTCTCATCTTTAGGCAAGCTCAGCAGTAATTTCTCTGTAGGTCCTGCATGTCCAGTTCATCAAACAGTCCAGGCAAGACAAGTTTCTTTCCCAAATGTCTAGCCAACTCCATAAGGAGCCTCTCTGATGCCCATCTTTTCTTGAAGTATATTGGTCATGCAAGGAGCAGCTGTGTCTCATTGTCATGAAAAGTCTTAATTTTTTTTTTGAGGATGTACTGGAAATTATATTTCTTTAAGATAGAAGCTGTCAGGTTAAACCAAAGAGACCGACCTTTAAAATTGGTATGCGTCAAATACAGATATAAACATGACAAACATGCTTTGGGAATTCCCTTTTACTGGGGAGTGGGATTGGAATGGGGTCTGATATATACATTCCAGATTGGCTTTGGATTCAAGATGCTACCACCTCATTTTAAATGCCATATTCTGTAGTCTTTGAAAGGTTTGAAGAATGCTTATCCACTTGAAATACATCTCTGTACATCTAGAAAATCTAACAAACATTACTACAAGTTTGACGATTATCCATGCCAATACAAATCTCTGGAGCATATCCCCTTTAAATGTAAGCCACAGTTATAAATAATATTTGGAAATATGGGCATAGTTCTCTTCATACTGCTTTCTGCTTTTTGCTGGGTAAAGCAATTTTTGAGGGTGTTTATAGCAACCTTTCATGTGTCTTGGTGCATCAAACTACATTTGCCTGGAATGAATGCACAGGATCTCAACTTTTGTGGAAACAGAAAAAGAACCTCTTTTCCAAATCAACATATTCTTAGACCCATATTTTGAAGTCAATATACTTTTAAAATAATATATACATATATATGTATAGGTTACTTAACTCCTTCACAGTCAAAAAATTAAAAGAAAACACAATAATATACGTATTCCAAACTCTTTGTGTATTCTCTATCTTTTAGTGGTTTGTTTTAAATCTATTACTTTTTAATATTTACTTTATTATCTTTACTCGTTTAATCTAAGAATGTATGTACTCTGTCCCTTTAAAGACTGTTTTGTTTAATTGTTTATGCTTTTTTTAAAATTTTCTCACTGTGACCCATTTAGAGGTCTTTTCCATCTGTATTTGTCTATTGCATATCTGTAATTATTTTCTGATGCAAAGTGCTTCTTAAAATGTTAAGAGCTTCTTATAAACTTAAATGGTACCATTTCTAGGGGAAATACAGCACTTCCTGCTTGCCCTGCCCAGTCCATTATGGTGGAGAGGTTCACTGCCTCTGAGAGCCATATACATTGCCCCATTTTTAGGCACACAGCTTGTCTATGTTATCATTAAGCAAGTTGTAGAATGTTCTTCACAAACCCCATTTAAATTCTTGGCCTCCTGAAAGAGTCAGTATTCATGCTAGCAGCAAGACACAAGTCTGGGAAGCCAGTTTCAAAACAGTCCAGTTTCAAAACAGTGCACCTTTTGTTTCTGCTACTGCTGAATCAGGAAAACGTCTCTTAATTGAGTTGTGGCATGCCACCAGCAAACAGCTAGAAGCTGTGTTAAACTCTGTATTTTTGTGTCTACAATTCCTTTTCAAGCTTTCTCAGGTTTTTAAGTGAAGTTTAGTTGGCCACATAGGCGTCAATTTGTTGAAAGAAGGCTGCTTGTTTGTTTCCCGGCCACCCAGACTCCAGAAATAATAGCACAGAAACTATATTATTTAAATCACCGCTTGGCCCATTATCTAATGCTTCTTATTGGCTAACTCTTACAACTTAATTTAACCCATTTCTATTAATCTGAGTATTACCACATGGCTGTGGCTTACT